>NC_069502.1:830721429-830791548 GCF_027579735.1 Bombina bombina
GAGCAGTGGACTCTCCTCCCACAGATGGAAATTAAATGATCAGGTAAGCATAATTTAGTTTTTCCATCTTAATGGGAGGAGAGTCCAATGATTCATTCATTACTTGTGGGAACAAATACCCAAGCTCTAGAGGACACTGAATGAAAAAAATGGGAGGGTAAAAGGAGGCGGACCCTATACTGAGGACACAACAGCCCCCAGAACCTTTCTCCCAAAAGCTGCTTCTGTCGAAGCAAAAGCATCACATTTGTAAAACGTTGCAAAAGAACATAAAGAGGATCAAGTATAGTCGCCTTACAAATCTGCCCCATAGGCCACAGCTCTAGAAGGGGCCACAGCTCTAGTTGAATGAGCCGTAATCCTCAGAGGAGGCTTATGTCCCGCTGTCTTTATGCGAAACAGAGGACACTCCTCAGCCAAAAAAGATAAGGAAGTCGAAGAGGCCCTCTGACCCCCACACTTCCCGGAAAGAGAACAAACAGAGAAAGAAGTTTGTCTAAATTCCTTTGTGGCCTGAAGATAGGACTTCAAGGCACAAACCACATCCAGAATTACTTTGAAAGGAACCACAATCTCTTGATTGATGTTGTGAATTGACACAACCTTAGGAAGAAAAGCCTTATCAGTGTGGAAAGTCAGATAAGGAGTGACGCATTGCAAGGCAGTAATCACAAATACTCTGCACGCAGAAGCAATAGCCCATAGAAAAGGAACCTTCCAAGACAATAATTTAATGTCTACTTCATGCATAGGCTCCAATAGAACCCGGGCAAAACCTAAAGAACAAGATTTAAACTCCAAGGAGGAGCAATAGATCAGGAGGCTCAGCGAACCTCTTGTGCAGTAACACAAACAGGGCCGAAATTTGTCCCCTCTGGGGACTTGCAGTAAAGCCCTTCTCCAGATCATCCTGGAGAACAGAATAAGTAGGCCCTCCACACCTTATGATAGATGCGACGAGCAACCAGCTACAAGCTTGAATGAGAGTAAAAAAAACCCTCTCTTCACTAGGACTAAGTGTTCAATCTCCTCGCAGTCAGCCTCAGAGATCTAAACATAGATGAACAAAGAGAACTTGGTCAGCAGATCCCTGCGACAAGGTAACTTCCACGGAGGAGATAATGACATCCCCACTAGTCTGCAAACCATATCCTTCACGGCCAAGATGGAGCAATCAGTATCACTGACACCTGCTTGATTCGAGCCAGTACACTAGGAAGTAGTGGTAACAACCGTAAAAGATAAATTATATTGAACCTCCAAGGTACCGCTAATGCATCTGTTAGCTCCGTCTGAGGATCCCTGTACCTCGACCCATATCTGGGTAACTTGGTAATGAGATGTCATAAGATCTTCCTCTTGTAAAACTCTGCAAACACTCAGGATGGAGCGACCAATCCCCCGGATTAAAGTATTATCTGCTGAGGAAATTCACTTCCCAGTTGTCCACACCCGTAATGTGGATCGCTGATAGCGAACAAATGTGGGTCTCCGCCCACTCCAGAATCCGAGATACTTCCCTCATAGCTAGGGAGCTTCTTGTTCCCCCCTGATGGTTGATGTAATCCACCGAGGATATATTGTCTGATTGGAATCTTATAAACTTGGACGAACCCAGCAGAGGCCAAGCCTTCAGAGCATTGTATATTGCCCGAAGATCCAAAATGCGATTGGGAAAGAGCTTTTCCTCCTGAGTCCATAGGCCCTGTTCCTTCCAGCTCCCCATTCTGACAGACTCGCCACCGTAGTCACATCATCCAGGATGGTCTTGAGACGGACATCCCTTGGGACAAATGATCCGGACAAAAACACCAAGAGAGCGATTCTCTCGATCAGTTGTCCAGAGAAATCTGTTGAGACAGATCCGATGATCGCCGTTCCACTGCTTCAGCATGCGCAGTTGCAACAGTCTGAAGTGAAACCTGGCAAAGGAAATGATGTCCATTCTGGACACCATGAGACCAATCACCTCCATACACCGAGTCACAGATGGCCTTAAGGAGGACTGGAGGGCAAGACATGTTGAAGTTAGCCTGCAACGTCTTTGGTCTGTTAGAAATATTCTCATTTCTATGGAGACTATTATAGTACCCGAGAATTCTACCCTGGTACTTGATACAAGAGAACTCTCTAGATTTATCTTCCATCCATGGGATCGAAGAAGACAGAGGAGAGATTCCGAATGGTCCACTCTCTGAAAAACTTCTTGGAGAATGCTGCGTTGGCTGGGAATCAAACCCAGGTCAACTTTTTGAAAGGCAGCTATGCTCACCACTATACCAGCTAGACCAAACAGAAGATCAATAAACTGGAAGTGCTGGTCCAGGAACACAAACCTTAGGAACTGGAAGTGGTCCTTGAGGATTGGTATGTGAAGGGAGCATCCTTCAAATCTATCATGGTCATGAACTGCCTTTCTTGAACGAGGGGAAGAATGGACCTATTGTTTCCCTCTTGAACGGAAAGTTCCCTCTTTCTGTTGAACCACAAAAAGGTGTGAATAGTATCCCAAAACTCTCACTGCGATAGTCACTGGGACAATAACTCCTAAGAGGATAGATCCCGTATGCATCCCAGAAAGGCTTTCCTCCTTTCTGGTCAGGAAGACAGGGGAGAGAGGAGGAACTGCCCTTAGGTGGCTGAGACTTGAAACCTATCTTGTAACCCTAAACTATGACCTCCAGGACCCATGGATCCTGCACGTCCGTGAACCAAGCGACTGAAAAGAGCGACAGTCTGCCCCCTACACGATCCAGAAGAGGACCGGGGACCGCCCGTTCATGCTGACTTAGAGTCGGGGGTTCTAGCTCTGCTTGGTTTTATTCCAGGACTAAGCCTGCTTCCAATAGCTCTTGGTTTGCTCAGGCTTAGCGGATGACTGCTGACAAAGGCTTTATCAAAACGAAAAGAATGAAAATTGTCCCTTAGACTTGTTCATATTCTCTTTCGGTAGATGGGCACCCTTGCCCCCCTGTGACCATGGAGATAATTGAGTCCAGGCCTGGACCAAATAAAATTATTACCTTAAAGTGGAGGGAAAGAAGTCTAGACTTAGAAATCATATCCGTAGACCATGACTTCAGCCAGAGCTTGATGGGCCTGAACAGAAAAAGCTGAAGCCTTAGCTTTTAGGCGAATAATCCACCTAATAGCATCACAGATAAAAGAATTAGCAATCCTCAAGGCCTTAAATCTTTCTTGAGTAACATCGAGGGGACCTCTCCACCCCAATCAAATCCTATAAGGAGTCCAGTATGTTGAAACAACTTTCTTAACAGAGTTTCCATCCTTTATCCATTGGCTCTTAAAACGAAGAGCTATCCTCAAACGGGATATTAATATGTTTAGCAAGGGTGAAAATAGCGCCATCCCTTTTTAGGGACGGAACCTCACAACACCATTGAGAGTACAGGACCGGGAACGAAGAGAGGAACGATCCAGTCCCATTCATTCTTAATAATGTTCGCCATCTAACAGGAGCAGGGAAGGATAAGGTGCCACCCTGTCCTCAAACTCTATCCAATTTGGGTTCCTCACTCAATTTGGCCTCTGGAACCACTGTATTCGCCAAAAAAATTCCTTTAGAAGAAAGTGCAAATTCCTAAAACTAAGCCGGAGGTTTAGAGGCAGCAGACTCCGACCCAGAATGTTTATACTCTGAAGTCTCAGAAAGAACTTAATCCTCTGATAACCCTATCAGGTAAATCCAATAAATTATCTGATGTACTCTGGGAAGGAGTGCAATATGTAACCTTTTGCAGGGCGAGGTAAAGCATTAAAGGCCGCAGGCACCGCCGTCTGAGCTGCGCAGTAACGTCTGGTGAAAAAATTGCCCCTTCCAGAGGGAGGATCAGCAATGCTATGGGAAACTGCATGTGTAGAGAGATAAGAATGTAGGGTACGCACCTCACTGGACGACAACTCCTCAGAGGTGGACAGCCCAGTGGTATCAAACATGTTTGATATTATCACATTATCAAGGCATATGGAACATAATTGAGGGGGCGGTAGTAAGACCTCCACACAATATAAACAGGAATTACTCTTTAGGAATAGAGGGAGTGCCCTATAAGTAACAGAATCCTCCATCGCTAGTGCAACATTTTTTTTTTTTTTAAATAAAAACTGTACTTTTATATCCCAATAGCTGGGGCACACACCACCTCCTAGGACCCAGACAGTACAGTTAGGACTCCTCTCTGATAGACACCCGGTCAGGAAAGAGGGAAAGAATCACATAGTGCACAATGCAGGACCATCCCTGCTATGAGAAAAAGCGCGCCAAGCTTGTAAGCTGCATGGCTTTCAAAGTGAAAGTGAAACCTGTATATTCCATAACAGCCTATGAGCCCATAACATCTTATACATAAAAGCAGCATAAAATCAAATAAACATATAAGATTATTCCCCCTGTTCAATAATCCCCCTCAGGAGATATTAACCCTTGATCCTATACAGATAAAAGGAGTCACACTGTGACCCTGTCTTCAAGCGTTATCATACATGTATAAAAATTAAACGATCCTACCAGAATCTATGCCCAGACATCCCAACCTGCAAAAACTCATTTCAGGGAGGTACCCCCCCCCCCCCTCGGACCTTCATCCCCCCCCCCCCCACACCACAAAATAAAAGGGGATGAAAAAAAATACTGCCAATTTACAAATTGAGAGGACAGCTCTACTCTAACTACACACAACAGTGTTTGGTGCATTATGGGAATGAGATGACAGCAAATATTTTTATTAGCCTGCCAAGGATTGCACCCTCTGACAGAAGCTGCCTGCCTAATATGATTTTATATCTGATTCCTAGTAAATCTTTGTATATGATTATAACATGGCACCTCCCAGTGACCCTCTAATGCAGCATAATTGATAGAATGTAGCAGGAAAAAAAAAACTTTGGGGTAAATGAAGAAATTCCTTAGGTGAAAATACAAACATAAAAGCAACACACTCAGTCACTGATTTAGCCCTTATTGTATGAGATGTTACACTCCTATGAATTTCCTATGCAGTCTGAAACTGTTCTGAAGGGGAAACAACTGCACTGCCTGTCACATTCATGTGCTGCAAAACTGAGAGCTCCAATTTTAAAGGAAGTAAAAACCAGATCTAGAGAGGGAGGGCACAAACAAATATCTCACACTGAATTCAGCCTCTGTACAAGGGAAAATAACACTTAGAGGAACCAACTCGTGTAGGCAGTGTCAGAGACAACTACATAGCAAAGCTGTCTGAGTACTCCGTCTGCAGCATAGCGAGTTTTGAAGAGTAAAATAAACTGAGACATGGCTATAATGTTTTTACATCAGGATGGCAGGGTTTCTCTAGCCCTGATGTTCTCTGCTGATCAGAGCACAGCATCCTAAAAAGTCATTTTAACTTGCCTGTTCTGAAAATCTGATTGTGTATGAAAATCTGACAGAACACTGTCCGTCTGCAAGATAATATTTACGCCCCAGAATGCACTGCTGATTGACAGGGAGAGCTCATTGTGCTTGGACGGAGGGGTGTTCAAGGGGAGAAAAGCACAGGGGTGGTGGGGACAGGATTGGAGTGCTATTGTGAGGCAAACACTGCAGCATAAAAACTTTAAAATTAAACTCAAGTTAAACACAGGAATTACATTTTCTTTTTGTCATGCTGCAAATTTGTGCCCCCCTGTCTGCCTATATACAAGTGCTCGACCCTGTTTCCGGGATATTATATGTCATTTGCGGGTGTCATAGAGCCGCTATTAAATGCGGGAGACTCCCGGACCTTTTGGGAGAGTTGGGATGAATGTATGCCGTAGAACAGCCTTTCAAGTGTGGCAGCTTAGTAGCATCGCTCCTGACATGGACTTGAGAGTAGAAAGCAGGCAGCGAAACTGGTCAACGCTGATTGCTTATGGAGCTGTTAATCTGAGTCTGGATGGTTTCACAGAGATGATACTCCCTGCATCTCTGGACTCTAACTTTCACCCATGCTCTCACTGAGAGGCTGACAGGACTACTTAAATCTCCAGTCCCATTGCGAAGAGTACTACCCTCCATAAGAGACTACTCCGAATCTTCCGAAACTTCTCTGCCAACCTCCTGTGATGAAAGGCAAAGAATGACTGGGGGATGAGGGGAGTGGGCAAGGTATTTAAGGCTTTGGCTGGGGTGTCTTTGTCTCCTACTGGTGGCCAGGTTCTTAATTCCCAAACTTTTGGTTGCCACAACTATGGTGATGTCAGGATCCATATACCCCTATTATGTTGCTTTTCATCGCTGCTCAGGGATAAATGTGGTTGTAATTGTATTTATGTTTTCTAAGTATCTATAACAAAATATTTTGAGTGAATACATTAGCACTATTCCAAGTATACAGCAAAATGACATTAGAGATGTTATTTTATTATCACAACAGCTACACTCACAACGCTGTTCTGGTTGTCCCTAACAGGCCATCCTGAGGGTTCAGTAATTCAACCACATAGCTCTGTCAGGACACCTAAGGCTGTGGTACTGAGCAATATAGACCAAATCAACTGTGAAATATAGAGAAAAAAGGTTTATGTTGCAGACGCATTTCCCAAATACTAGCACCATAAAACAATATATCCAGTGGCTCCTGTGAACGTGCCTGCGCGGTCCGGTATACACTTGCACAGTGGAGAGGCTGTGGGGCGTTTGTTGAAATTTGAATAGCGCTGATGATTGGAGGGAAGGCGTGTTTTAAAGGGATAGTAAACACCAAAAATGTTATTATTTAAAAATATAGATAATCCCTTTATTTACCATTCCCCAGTTTTGCATAACCAACACTATTACAGAAATATACTTGTTACCTCTGTAATGACCTTGTATCTAAGCTTCTGCTGACTGCCTCCTTATCTGAGATCTTTTGACTGACATGCAATAGGCAATTATTGCTGACTCTTAAATAACTTCACGTGCGTGAGCACAGTGTTATCTATATGAAACACATGAACTAACACCCTCTAGTTGTGAAAAACTGTAAAATGCATTTAGATTAGAGGCGGCCTTCAAGGGCTTATAAATTAGCATATGAGACTACCTAGGTTTAGCTTTTACCTAAGAATAACAAGAGAACCAAGCAAATTTGATGATAAAAGTAAATTACAAAGTTGTTTAAAATTACATGCCCTATTCTGAATCATGAAAGTTTAATTTGGACTTTACTATCCCTTTAATAGCATGTTCGCTCTGGCCTTCTTTAAGGGTAGCCCATCATGACGTCGAAACCACAGAGAAAATATAAGGTAAAATCTAAAAAAGTTTTGTTTGTATGCGTTTTACTTGGATGTATTTCTCATAAGTTTATAAAGTCATTAACAATTATCTATATTACCTTAATAAAATTTGTGTTCACACTGGCCCTTAATTTCCTTAAAAATATCAACTTATAGGATCATAAATCTATATTATACTATAAAGCATATAGAGCAAATGTGCTGAAAATATTTTCTTATAAAAGGGCAGCAACTGGGGTAACAATGTCTCTGTATATAGAAGCTGCTGTGTTATAACAATTTAAACTTTTATACATATATATATATAAATGTCAGTTGATGTCAAATATCAAAGGGAACAGCTAACACTCTTGTCTAAAAATATCACCCCCATCACTTTACACAACACACAAGTGCTACACAATTCTCCCAGATATTATTAGATGCTGCAGCAACTCTCACCTCACACATCTGACTGGGGAAGGATCAGGGGAAAGGTCAGTTTAAAGGAACAGTAAACCCAACATTTTTCTTTCATGATTCATGTGGAGAATACACTTTTAAACAACATTCCAATTTACTTCTATTATCTAATTTGCTTCATTTTTTAGATATCCTTTGTTAAAGAAATAGCAATGCACATGAGTGAGCCAATCACACGAGGCATCTGTGTGCAGCCACCAATCAGCAGCTACTGAGCCTATCTAGATATGCTTTTCAACAAAGAATATCAAGAGAATAAAGCAAATTAGATAATAGAAGTAAATTAGAAAGTTGTTCAAAATTGTATGTTCTATCTAAATCATGAAAGAAAAAAAATTGGGTTTAATGTCCCTTTAAGCATGAGAAGTGATCTCTCCATGATACCAAACCCACTTCATTCAGTGCACACATCAGCAGGAGGCTGTTCTCCTGGTCCTGTTATCTCTGCACATCCACCAGTGGGCACTGGAGATTAGGAGAATTTTAAAAAATACTTCTACATATTATTCTCATGTTTGTCTTTGTATTGGTTACTTTATATCTAGCATCTACTTACTGTTTAATGTCCCTTTAATATTCCATTACCTATGTACTTACATCACTGTGAAAGGCAGAATGCATGAAATGTGTAAGGTGTACCCTGCTAGTTGTACCATGAAACGCTGTCATATGCTGTGACTCCACTGAGGTTGAAAATAAAGCATCATGTTTTATATATAGATTGAGCAGTGGATATATTTTTGGGTTCGTCTGTGGATCATCTATGCTCTGCACTACATACCATGTTTATTTACTAAAGTGATGCTTAAGATTGTTAAATGTAGAGGATACTATAGACATTTTAAAAAGCATAAACAATTAATTACTGTATGTATGAAATTATTGTTATTTACATGTATGTCATGTTTTCAACCATTTTAATGGTTTACTGTTTCCAAACATAAACTGTGGTCAGCAATAATCGGCAGTGGCATACACACATATGCCTGTACCTAGTTATTAGCTACATAGCCAGTTAGGAGAATGGTGACAGTAGCACAGTAATCCTTACACATGTATAGGTGCTCTACAGCTGACCAGTGAAAACAACTGCACTACTCATCATGTGTCTGCTTGTGCAGAGGCATAACTAGAAACCACAGGGCCCAGGTGCAAGAATCTAAGAAGCCCCACCCACCCCTCCAAAAAAAAGTGAATTTGATACATATCTTTTTTTTTTTTTTTTTTACATTTAACACAGGAAAAAAATGTGAATCAGATTACTTCTGCAAAAGGAGGTACGCTGTGCCCACAGTCTGTGAGATGGTCTGACCCCCTATTACTGTATATAGTGACACTGTTTAACCCACCAGTACTGTATAAAGTAAGTCAGTGACACAGTCTGTCGGTGAGATGGCTGGCCTGACCCTACCCGCCCCAGTACTTTATAAAGTGTCCACAGTAGTGTGTGACATGGCCCAGCCCCCGGTACTGTATATAGTTGTACTGCATAGACTGACACTGTTTACCCCCCGCCCCCCCATGCTGTAGTAACAAGGTCTGTCATTTGCTGGTTCCACAAACATACACACACACACATACATGCATAAATACACACACAGTCACAAACATAAATACACACATAAACACCAATGGATAAAACAGAAACACTAACCCCTGTAGTCAGACACTAGTGAAGCATCATGTCACACTCACATAATATCAGTGCAGGCAGTGGCAGGTCAACGTTTTTTATTGTTAAAAAAAAAATGCCGTAATTGCGTCCTCTGCACACCCTGTAGTTTCGCCCCCGGAGCAAAGCCATATATGTCTGCTATTTTTGAACAAAGAGGATCCCAGAGAAGCTTTTACAACCATTTGTGCCATGATTGCACAAACTGTTTGTAAATAATTTCAGTGAGAATCCTAAAGTTTGAAAAGTAAACTTTTTTTTTATTTGATGGCATTTTGCAGAGAATTGGTGGCATGGAAAATACAAAAATTGTATTAGAGTATAGTAGTGTGCTAGATCAAATGATATCAAACTCCTCACAATAAACAACTCCTTCCAATTTTAACCTCTATCTTCGGAACTGTTTCTTAACCCGGGTTAATTAGTTTAACATTTTTTCGTTACAAAGGGACCTGCAAAAATTAGAATTATGGGCAGGTAAATGGAAAATGAGATTTAATACGGGAAAATGCAAGGTTCTACATTTTGGAAGTAAAAATAAGCAGGCAACATATTATTTAAATGGGACAAGACTTAGCCAAAACACAGGAGGAAAGGGATTTGGGGGTAGTAATAGATAGCAAGCTAAAGATGGGTGCACAATGCAGGGCAGCAGCTTCAAGAGCTGCAGGTAAACTTTATCTGCAGAAACAATACGATCCGTGTGTGTCACCCGTGACATTAGACGCCATTGGTCACGCGGGGTGAACACACGATTGCAAGATCCGCTGAGAGAGCAACAAAGTGAATCTCTGAAGGAGACTGGATTGTAAATACACTCCTGGAATCATCTTGAGAGCAAAAAAAGTACAGGTACCACAAATTTCACAAAGACTGTGTCAAATACTGTGTCTAAGAGGAATCAAGTTGGTTTTGTCTTGGGGGTATATTTCTTTCATGTAATTAGCAAGAGTCCATGAGCTAGTGACGTATGGGATATACATTCCTACCAGGAGGGGCAAAGTTTCCCAAACCTCAAAATGCCTATAAATACACCCCTCACCACACCCACAAATCAGTTTTACAAACTTTGCCTCCTATGGAGGTGGTGAAGTAAGTTTGTGCTAGATTCTACGTTGATATGCGCTCCACAACAGGTTGGAGCCCGGTTTTCCTCTCAGCGTGCAGTGAATGTCAGAGGGATGTGAGGAGAGTATTGCCTATTTGAATGCAATGATCTCCTTCTACGGGGTCTATTTCATAGGTTCTCTGTTATCGGTCGTAGAGATTCATCTCTTACCTCCCTTTTCAGATCGACGATATACTCTTATATATATACCATTACCTCTGCTGATTTTCGTTTCAGTACTGGTTTGGCTTTCTACAACATGTAGACGAGTGTCCTGGGGTAAGTAAGTCTTATTTTCTGTGACACTCTAAGCTATGGTTGGGAGCTTTTTTTATAAAGTTCTAAATATATGTATTCAAACATTTATTTGCCTTGACTCAGGATGTTCAACATTCCTTATTTTCAGACAGTCAGTTTCATATTTGGGATGATGCATTTGAATCAATCATTTTTTCTTACCTTAAAATTTGACTTTTTCCCTGTGGGCTGTTAGGCTCGCGGGGGCAGAAAATGCTTCATTTTATTGCGTCATTCTTGGCGCAGACTTTTTTGGCGCAAAAAATCTTTTCTGTTTCCGGCGTCATACGTGTCGCCGGAAGTTGCATAATTTTTGACGTTCTTTTGCGCCAAAAATGTCGGCGTTCCGGATGTGGCGTCATTTTTGGCGCCAAAAGCATTTAGGCGCCAAATAATGTGGGCGTCTTATTTGGCGCTAAAAAAAAAAATATGGGCGTCGCTTTTGTCTCCACATTATTTAAGTCTCATTTTTCATTGCTTCTGGTTGCTAGAAGCTTGTTCTTTGGCATTTTTTCCCATTCCTGAAACTGTCATTTAAGGAATTTGATCAATTTTGCTTTATATGTTGTTTTTTCTCTTACATATTGCAAGATGTCTCATGTTGCATCTGAGCCAGAAGATACTTCAGGAAAATCGCTGCCTGGTGCTGGAACTAGCAAAGCTAAGTGTATCTGCTGTAAACTTTTGATAGCTGTTCCTCCAGCTGTTGTTTGTATTAAATGTCATGACAAACTTGTTAATGCAGAAAATATTTCCTTTAGTAAAATACCATTACCTGTTGCAGTTCCATCAACATCTAATGTTCAGAGTGTTCCTGATAACATAAGAGATTTTGTTTCTGAATCTATTAAGAAGGCTATGTCTGTTATTCCTCCTTCTAGTAAACATAAAAAGTCTTTTAAAACTTCTCTTTATCCAGATGAATTTTTAAATGAACATCATCATTCTGATTCTAATGATTCTTCTGGTTCAGAGGATTCTGTTTCAGAAGTTGATGCTGATAAATCTTCATATTTATTTAAAATGGAATTTATTCGTTCTTTACTTAAAGAAGTCCTAATTGCATTAGAAATTGAGGATTCTGGTCCTCTTGATACTAAATCTAAACGTTTAGATAAGGTCTTTAAATCTCCTGTAGTTATTCCAGAAGTTTTTCCTGTTCCTGGTGCTATTTCTGAAGTAATTTCCAGGGAATGGAATAAATTGGGTAATTCATTTACTCCTTCTAAACGTTTTAAGCAATTATATCCTGTGCCATCTGACAGATTAGAGTTGATGGGGCTATCTCTACCCTTGCTAAACGTACTACTATTCCTACGGCAGATGGTACTTCCTTTAAGAATCCTTTAGATAGGAAAATTGAATCCTTTCTAAGAAAAGCTTATTTGTGTTCAGGTAATCTTCTTAGACCTGCTATATCTTTGGCGGATGTTGCTGCAGCTTCAACTTTTTGGTTGGAAACTTTAGCGCAACAAGTAACAGATCATGATTCTCATAACATTATTATTCTTCTTCAACATGCTAATAATTTTATCTGTGATGCCATTTTTGATATTATCAGAGTTGATGTAAGGTTTATGTCTCTAGCTATTTTAGCTAGAATAGCTTTATGGCTTAAAACTTGGAATGCTGATATGTCTTCTAAATCGACTTTCCCTTTCTTTCCAGGGTAATAAATTATTTGGTTCTCAGTTGGATTCTATTATCTCAACTGTTACTGGTGGGAAAGGAACTTTTTTACCACAGGATAAAAAATCTAAGCGTAAAAACAGGTCTAATAATCGTTTTCGTTCCTTTCGTTTCAACAAAGAACAAAAGCCTGATCCTTCATCCTCAGGAGCAGTTTCAGTTTGGAAACCATCTCCAGTCTGGAATAAATCCAAGCCTTCTAGAAAAGCAAAGCCAGCTTCTAAGTCCACATGAAGGTGCGGCCCTCATTCCAGCTCAGCTGGTAGGGGGCAGATTACGTTTTTTCAAAGAAATTTGGATCAATTCTGTTCACAATCTTTGGATTCAGAACATTATTTCAGAAGGGTACAGAATTGGTTTCAAGATAAGACCTCCTGCAAAGAGATTCTTTCTTTCCCGTGTCCCAGTAAACCCAGCGAAAGCTCAAGCATTTCTGAAATGTGTTTCAGATCTAGAGTTGGCTGGAGTAATTATGCCAGTTCCAGTTCTGGAACAGGGGCTGGGGTTTTATTCGAATCTCTTCATTGTACCAAAAAAGGAGAATTCCTTCAGACCAGTTCTGGATCTAAAAATATTGAATCGTTATGTAAGGATACCAACATTCAAAATGGTAACTGTAAGGACTATCCTGCCTTTTGTTCAACAAGGGCATTATATGTCTACAATAGATTTATAGGATGCATATCTGCATATTCCGATTCATCCAGCGCACTATCAGTTTCTGAGATTCTCTTTCCTAGACAAGCATTACCAGTTTGTGGCTCTGCCGTTTGGCCTAGCAACAGCTCCAAGAATTTTTACAAAAGTTCTCGGTGCCCTTCTATCTGTAATCAGAGAACAGGGTATTGTGGTATTTCCTTATTTGGACGATATCTTGGTACTTGCTCAGTCTTCACATTTAGCAGAATCTCATACGAATCGACTTTTGTTGTTTCTTCAAAATCATGGTTGGAGGATCAATTCACTAAAAAGTTCATTGATTCCTCAGACAAGGGTAACCTTTTTGGGTTTCCAGATAGATTCAGTGTCCATGACTCTGTCTTTGACAGACAAGAGACGTCTAAAATTGATTTCAGCTTTTCGAAACCTTCAGTCACAATCATTCCCTTCGGTAGCCTTATGCATGGAAATTCTAGGTCTTATGACTGCTGCATCGGACGCGATCCCCTTTGCTCGATTTCACATGCGACCTCTTCAGCTCTGTATGCTGAACCAATGGTGCAGGGATTACACAAAGATATCTCAATTAATATCTTTAAAACCGATTGTACGACACTCTCTGACGTGGTGGACAGATCACCATCGTTTAGTTCAGGGGGCTTCTTTTGTTCTTCCGACCTGGACTGTAATTTCAACAGATGCAAGTCTTACAGGTTGGGGAGCTGTGTGGGGGTCTCTGACAGCACAAGGGGTTTGGGAATCTCAGGAGGTGAGATTACCGATCAATATTTTGGAACTCCGTGCAATTTTCAGAGCTCTTCAGTCTTGGCCTCTTCTGAAGAGAGAATCGTTCATTTGTTTTCAGACAGACAATGTCACAACTGTGGCATACATCAATCATCAAGGAGGGACTCACAGTCCTCTGGCTATGAAAGAAGTATCTCGAATTCTGGTTTGGGCGGAATCCAGCTCCTGTCTAATCTCTGCGGTTCATATTCCAGGAATAGACAATTGGGAAGCGGATTATCTCAGTCGCCAAACATTGCATCCGGGCGAATGGTCTCTTCACCCAGAGGTATTTCTTCAGATTGTTCAAATGTGGGAACTTCCAGAAATAGATCTGATGGCTTCTCATCTAAACAAGAAACTTCCCAGGTATCTGTCCAGATCCCGGGATCCTCAGGCGGAGGCAGTGGATGCATTATCACTTCCTTGGAAGTATCATCCTGCCTATATCTTTCCGCCTCTAGTTCTTCTTCCAAGAGTAATCTCCAAGATTCTGAAGGAATGCTCGTTTGTTCTGCTGGTAGCTCCAGCATGGCCTCACAGGTTTTGGTATGTGGATCTTGTCCAGATGGCCTCTTGCCAACCGTGGACTCTTCCGTTAAGACCAGACCTTCTGTCGCAAGGTCCTTTTTTCCATCAGGATCTCAAATCCTTAAATTTAAAGGTATGGAGATTGAACGCTTGATTCTTGGTCAAAGAGGTTTCTCTGACTCTGTGATTAATACTATGTTACAGGCTCGTAAATCTGTATCTAGAGAGATATATTATAGAGTCTGGAAGACTTATATTTCTTGGTGTCTTTCTCATCATTTTTCCTGGCATTCTTTTAGAATTCCGAGAATTTTACAGTTTCTTCAGGATGGTTTAGATAAAGGTTTGTCCGCAAGTTCCTTGAAAGGTCAAATCTCTGCTCTTTCTCTTCTTTTTCACAGAAAGATTGCTAATCTTCCTGATATTCATTGTTTTGTACAAGCCTTGGTTCGTATAAAACCTGTCATTAAGTCAATTTCTCCTCCTTGGAGTTTGAATTTGGTTCTGGGGGCTCTTCAAGCTCCTCCGTTTGAACCTATGCATTCATTGGACATTAAATTACTTTCTTGGAAAGTTTTGTTCCTTTTGGCCATCTCTTCTGCCAGAAGAGTCTCTGAATTGTCTGCTCTTTCTTGTGAGTCTCCTTTTCTGATTTTTCATCAGGATAAGGCAGTGTTGCGAACTTCTTTTGAATTTTTACCTAAGGTTGTGAATTCCAACAACATTAGTAGAGAAATTGTAGTTCCTTCATTATGCCCTAATCCTAAGAATTCTAAGGAGAAATCATTGCATTCTTTGGATGTTGTTAGAGCTTTGAAATATTATGTTGAAGCTACTAAGACTTTCCGAAAGACTTCTAGTCTATTTGTCATCTTTTCCGGTTCTAGAAAAGGCCAGAAAGCTTCTGCCATTTCTTTGGCATCTTGGTTGAAATCTTTAATTCATCATGCCTATGTTGAGTCGGGTAAAACTCCGCCTCAGAGGATTACAGCTCATTCTACTAGGTCAGTTTCTACTTCCTGGGCGTTTAGGAATGAAGCTTCGGTTGATCAGATTTGCAAAGCAGCAACTTGGTCTTCTTTGCATACTTTTACTAAATTCTACCATTTTGATGTGTTTTCTTCTTCTGAAGCAGTTTTTGGTAGAAAAGTACTTCAGGCAGCTGTTTCAGTTTGAATCTTCTGCTTATGTTTTCATTTAAACTTTATTTTGGGTGTGGATTATTTTCAGTAGGAATTGGCTGTCTTTATTTTATCCCTCCCTCTCTAGTGACTCTTGCGTGGAAAGATCCACATCTTGGGTAGTCATTATCCCATACGTCACTAGCTCATGGACTCTTGCTAATTACATGAAAGAAAACATAATTTATGTAAGAATTTACCTGATAAATTAATTTCTTTCATATTAGCAAGAGTCCATGAGGCCCACCCTTTTTTGTGGTGGTTATGATTTTTTTGTATAAAGCACAATTATTCCAATTCCTTATTTTTTATGCTTTCGCACTTTTTTTCTTATCACCCCACTTCTTGGCTATTCGTTAAACTGATTTGTGGGTGTGGTGAGGGGTGTATTTATAGGCATTTTGAGGTTTGGGAAACTTTGCCCCTCCTGGTAGGAATGTATATCCCATACGTCACTAGCTTATGGACTCTTGCTAATATGAAAGAAATGAATTTATCAGGTAAGTTCTTACATAAATTATGTTTTTTTGCCATCCTTCATCTTATCGTTGTGGGGACCTGCTGCTTTCTGAGAACTTCATAATCTGATATAGCACACAATCATTTGGTGGTATATGCTAAATGGAAAAAGTAAGACTGGTCTCACGCAGAGATATTTGTTGTCACTTATGAACCTTTATTGGAAACTAATAACTACTGAGTAGTATCTGTGCAGTTGATACTTGTTAACTTATGTGTACTTGATACTATAAAAAATGTTTATATTGCAATTGATTCATTGTATAATCAAATCAAACATGTAAGTGAGACGTCCCTCTTTTTATGAAGATACTGAGATATTAGCTATATAGCTTTTAATAAATATTATATTTTATTTTTTCACTTTTACGAGTAGACTTGATATCTTTAGCTGGCTAGTGCCCTCACTTCTTTTTGTCTGTGCAAATACAAAAATTTGCCTAGATCAATACTTTGGGTTGTCTACTAAAAAAATATATAGTTTAAATAGGTAAATTAAAAAAAACAAGGCTCTATTTCTGTTAAAAATGTAATGATGGCAACAATGCTAAACATGCTATTTTTGGGGGGAAGTTTTAGTCTGAAATTCCCGGTCCTTAAGGGGATAATTTCAGGTATTCAACTAGAAAGGGTTCAAGTGTGTGTGTATATACGGTATATATATATATATATATATATATATATATATATATATATATATATATATAAGGTTAATAAGACCTTTATGAGCAGGGGCATTGCAAGGGGCACAAAGATTTGAGGCAAGAACCCAAGACAACATTTAGTGGCCATAAGCACATTCCACAACAACATACCTTAGATAAATTGTGTACTTACCTCTTCATCCTCTGCATCTCCTTCCTTTTCCTCTAGTATTGTGCCCAGTGTGTAACAGTAAATTATTGGCCTATATCGCCATTTAGAGGGATATCCTTTAAAATCCATCAATCCCTTATATATTTCAGACTAGAAACACAAACAAATGAAATGAAAGGTTCTGCAGTATTCTATTTAATATTACAGTGAAATGTAATAGCATGAGACAGTGTGGGTTAGGGGTAGATTAGGATAATGCTAACAAATCTATTTACCTTAAAGTCAATGAGGAACATCTTGTCATCAAAAGACAGAACATCATTCAGCATCTGCAGAAGACAAGATAAGAAGAATATTGTTATATGGAGAATCCCAGTCTCATGTGTAACTTCTATTGTGTTTATCGGTCTTCATTTAATGGGATAGAGAGGTAAAAAATGAAATGTGCATTAATAGTGAATAATGTGATACTGTAAGAGCAGACCATGATGTACTTAGTGGACACTTACAGTAACATAAATTCCCTCCTTGCTCTCTCTAAACAAATAACAATTAAATTAACAGTTATTCTACTTACATTCTCAGCTGCCATAATTCTATAAAGGATAAATCACAAGAATTCACTGAATACTTCTTGTTTGCTTTATAGCAGGAATCCAATGCTGTCAACTACACCTCCAATAGCACCAGTGAAGACTCTTACCTAAAGCACACAGTGATAATGTAGCATACTGTGACATCATAAGGTGATGGAATACTGTGCCATCATCAGCTTCTGCACTAGCTTGTTACCATGGATACCAGATAAACAAATAACATTTAGCATTACTGTATATCATTGATATAATATTGTATTAACTCTTTGTATGCAAAAGCCCAGCATACATTTTCCACACTTTGGTATATACTTAAATACCAGAAACAATGTTGACATTTGTTCTGAGTTTAAAATGTTTCTATAGAACAAAAGTTGACATTTGAAGGTTGAATCTTCTTGAAATATGTGTAAGTCTAAGGGAATTGATATTTAAATAGAGCATTTGCTATTTATACAGTCCTATATAATAAAAGGCTGTGTGTTTGTCTGAAGCTGTCATGCACAGTAGAGACTGCGCGCAAGGACAAACACACCTGGCCTTCCAACTAACCTGGCGTGGTGGAGTGGGTGTGGCTGGGCGGGGGCGGAGTGGGCATGGTTGATGGGTGTTATGTAGGCGTGGCCAAGCGGATGCAGTGTGGGCGTGGCGGGGATGGGCGTGACACGGGCGGGGACAGATGACAGGGCGTCTGCTAACAGTCTAGAGACAGAGAGCACTAAAGATAGAGAGGGGGAGAGAGAGAGCAGAAGAGGGGGGAGAGAGAGAGAGCAAAAGAGAGGGGAGAAAGAGAGAGCAAAAGAGAGGGGGGATAGAGAGAGAGCAAGGGGTGGGACCGCTGTACTGCAAAAAATGGCCCATGTAAACGGGCTTTAGGACTAGTAACTTATAATTTATGTAATTTAGCGCTCCACTTGTAATCTAGCCCAGGGCTGCTAGGATTTCATACAAACTTCTAGCTCTTAGACAGCTTATGTGCACTTTGCAAGGTGTTGTAATATTGTGTAAGGTGCGTGTGGTACAAAGAATATTTTACACTTAAGGCACTTTTGGTGCATTACATCATTGCTTCTTTTCTACACCATATAATGTTATTATTGGATATAAATACATGAGTAACCATAAGAAAATTGTATATACCAATAAAAAGATGAGAACTGTGCACATATTTTTTTCCCTCCACAGTGTTTTCAGACGTCAATGCAATACATTGGCAATTTGCAAGTTTTTTCCCTATGTTTTGTTATGTACAAGCTCAGTTAATAAATGTGATGTTAAAAATTTACTTTCACACTCACTGCATATTCTTTGCTCCTCTGTTCGGCAAGTGAAAACCAGACTGCACTTCCAAGTGTTGCCCTGCTGCCGATCTTTATGTGAGGAGACACCGGTTCCAAGGGTGTTGCAGCCTCCTGGTTATCACCAGTATTCAAAAACACCAAAAATGGCGGTGAGCCACCTCTTTAATTCTGCTGCCCCTCACAGCTACAAAACACTCCATAATAGCAGTGTCGGAACTCCAGGGTCCGGTCGCACCTGCTGACCCCCTTCCCCCCGTGGCGAAGCTCCAGGGCCCATCAGCACCTGTGACCTTTTAAACCCTGGAAGTTCTGCCACTGCTCATATCACTATACAGTGCAGCACATTCACTGTTTGTGTAAAGATATTCCATCATTATACAGCACAGCATATTCATCAGAATATATATACTCACATGCTCATCATATTTATACAGCGCAGTGTACTCCTCAGGGTATAGAGTATAGAAACTGACATCTTTATACAGCACAGCATATTCATCAGAATATATATACTCACATGCTCATCATATTTATACAGCGCAGTGTACTCCTCAGGGTATAGTTTATAGAAACTGACATCTTTATACAGCACAGCATACTCATCAGAATATAAATACTGACATGCTCATCATATTTATACAGCGCAGTGTACTCATCAGAATATATATACTCACATGTTCATCATATTTATACAGCACAGCATACTCATCAGAATATATATACTCACATGCTCATCATATTTATACAGCGCAGTGTACACCTCAGGGTATAGTGTATAGAAACTGACATCATTATACAGCGCAGTGTACTCATCAGAATATATATACTCACATGCTCATCATATTTATACAGCGCAGTGTACTCCTCAGGGTATAGTGTATAGAAACTGACATCTTTATACAGCACAGCATACTCATCAGAATATATATACTCACATGCTCATCATATTTATACAGCACAGCATACTCATCAGAATATATATACTCACATGCTCATCATATTTATACAGCGCAGTGTACTCCTCAGGGTATAGTGTATAGAATCTGACATCTTTATACAGCACAGCATACTCATCAGAATATATATACTCACATGCTCATCATATTTATACAGCGCAGTGTACTCATCAAGGTATAGTGTAAAGAAACTGACATCTTTATACAGCAGAGCATACTCATCAGAATATATATATACTCACATGCTCATCATATTTATACAGTGCTGTGTACTCCTCAGGGTATAGTGTATAGAAACTGACATCTTTATACAGCACAGCATACTCATCAGATAAATATACTCACATGCTCATCATATTTATACAGCGCAGTGCACTCATCAGGGTATAGTGTATAGAAACTGAAATCTTTATACAGCACAGCATACTCATCAGAATATATATACTCACATGCTCATCATATTTATACAGCGCAGTGTACTCATCAGGGTATAGTGTATAGAAACTGACATCTTTATACAGCACAGCATACTCATCAGAATATATATACTCACATGCTCATCATATTTATACAGCGCAGTATACTCCTCAGGGTATAGTGTATAGAAACTGACATCTTTATACAGCACAGCATACTCATCAGAATATATATACTCACATGCTCATCATATTTATACAGCGCAGTATACTCCTCAGGGTATAGTGTATAGAAACTGACATCTTTATGCAGCGCAGTGCACTCATCAGAATATATATACTCACATGCTCATCATATTTATACAGGGCAGTGTACTCCTCAGGGTATAGTGTAAAGAAACTGACATCTTTATACAGCACAGCATACTCATCAGAATATATATACTCACATGTGCATCATATTTATACAGCGCAGTGTACTCCTCAGGGTATAGTGTATAGAAACTGACATCTTTATACAGCACATCATACTCATCAGAATATATATACTCACATGCTCATCATATTTATACAGAGCAGTGTACTCATCGGGGTATGGCGTATAGAAACTGACATCTTTATACAGCACAGCATACTCATCAGAATATATATACTCACATGCTCATCATATTTATACAGCGCAGTGTACTCCTCAGGGTATAATGTATAGAAATTGACATCTTTATACAGCACAGCATACTCATCAGAATATATATACTCACATGCTCATCATATTTATACAGCGCAGTGTACTCATCAGGGTATAGCAGTAGCAGGCGTACTCAACAGTGGGCCCTAGTGCAAAAATGTTTTGCCCTCCCCCCCAGAGTTAAATGAGTAGAAAGCAATAATAATATATCTGCTGCTCTTCCTAATGATTTTGATGATAGATAAATATGCCCTAACAAAAGGCTCCCCTGCAGTAGGATTGTAAATATTCTGCACCCGCCTATGTATAAACTGGATGCTATGGGCCCCCTACAGCACTTGGGCCCTGGTGGCACTGCATCTGTTTCACCAATGGTAGTTCTGCCCCTGGGGTATAGTGTATAGAAACTGACATGATTATACAGCACAGAGTGCTCACTGTCAGTGTATAAATACTCAGTATCGTTATAAAGTGCAGCATGCTTATTATAAATTAGTTATCAGTGTGTATGTATATGTATATATTTATATACACACACACTATACATCAAGGGTGCCCACACTTTTTTGTGTTGGGATCTACTTTTCAAATAACCAGCTCAACGGGATCTACCCAGTTAAATGAAGTAAAATTGATAATAGGAGTAAATTAGAAAGTTGTTTAAAATTGCATGTTCTATATCTGAATCATGAAAAAAATGTGTGTTTCATAACCCTATTAAAAAAACTAAATATATATATCATTTTCTATTCAAAACACAAAAAATGGTTAAAAGTTATTTAAAAAGTTTATATATGAGTGTAATAGTTTATTTTAATATGTTTTGATTTGTTTTATAAAAATGTTTTTCTTAGCCCTTACACTTTACTTCAGGGGGCCTATTTATTAATGCGCGAGCAGACATGATCCAATATTGCGGATCATGTCTGACGCACATCGATAAATGCCGACAGCATACGCTGTCTGCATTTATCATTGCACCAGCAGTTCTTGTGAACTGCTGGTGCAACACCACCCCCTGCAGATTCGCGGCTAATCGGCCGCCAGCATGGGTTGTCAATCAACCCGATCGTATTGGATCGGGTTGATTTTCGGCAATGTCTGTCCGCCATCACAGAGCAGGTGGACAGGTTATAGAGCAGCGGTCTTTAGACCCCTGCTTCATAACTTGTGTTTCTGGTGAGCCTAAAGGCTCGCCAGAAACACGGGGCATCAAGCTCCATACGGAGCTTGATAAATAGGTCTCATTGTCCCATCCTTTGAAATATAGGTTTTGCTAGGGTGATGTCAGCCGCGCTAACCATGCTCTGGTAAATGGGATTTACTAGACATGAGCATTAGTTTTGTAACAAATGTATATTCAGTAATGAAGCAGGGATATTAGTTTCGTTTTCACAAAATGACTATCTGATAGAATACACACGTCATTTTAAAGAAAACAAACGAATAATGCCAAATTCGTCGGTATTCCTTCGATTCCTTAAAAAATCCTCAAATACCTTAACATGCTGTAGAGCTCACTAACCCAGTCCCCTTGCTGTCTGAGCCCGGCCTGCGCTAAGCCTCTAGTTAGTGCGGGATAGGCTCAGGCAAGAAAATGACCCGCTTAGCGTGCTCTGCAAAGTGTTTACATACGTTTTTGATTTTTTTGCAGCGGATTAATTATAAGTAATGTAAATGTTTGACAAATCTTATAGGGATAGTAAACCCCAAAATTTTCTTTTAGGATTCAGATAGAACATACAATTTTAAACAACTTTCCAATTTACGTCTATTATCAAATTTTGCTTTATTCTCTTGTTATCCATTGCTGAAGGGACAGCATTGCACTGCTGACAAGAAGCTGAAAGAAATAAACACATCCCTTCTAAGAGCAAACGTTTTAATATAACAAGATCAAGCGCTATAAAAAATAACACTTACAGGATGTAGATAAAAATCGTGCATGTAAATACATAAAACCGGAAGCTCTGAGTCATGCAGTCCAACGAATTATCAGCAGGACCTGGAGGTAAGTTGGAAAAGCCACAAACGAGATCGGCGCCGGGATAACTTATGGGCGCTCCGTCAAGCTTAGATGATTGGAGAACATGCGTGACGTCAGAGCGTTGATCACCTCAACGCGTTTCGTCGTATAACATTAGGACTTTCTCAAGAGGGTGGATGCTAATCGTTGTCGGGTACACCCCTATATAGCTATAGAAATAATCTGATTGGATTAGACTATTAGTAATCTTATCCGAAAGGGGAATACACTTGTCGCTATATGTGGTAGGACCCGGACAACTTGAATCTAAATTAAAATAATTGAACAAGAAAGAAGCACAAAATAAAAATATAACAATATTGGCTGTTAAACATAACATATTCATACACAGTATAATATGATGGTTAAAAATAATAGTAACCCATTTAAAAGTGTATGCGCATCTAAACCTTTCTTGGATAACAGTAACAAAAAATAATTCATAAAACACATAAAAAATTAATGCTCTTAAGCTAGTCTAGGGTGATCACTTAAAACTGAAGATGCCCAAATAAGTTTATAAAAATAAATATAACCCCTGAAAAAGGGGGAATATCATAATTAAAATCCTATACATCTCTAAAAATTCCATATAAAACAGAGATTACATGAAAGCATTCAAATCAAGGTCAATGTTTAACCCCTTAGGCGATAGGGTATCTAATTTGTGAATCCAGAATGTCTCTCTTTGACGCAGAGTCCTTAGTCCTTAGTCTGTTCACATGTTTACCAAGTAAACATGTGCTAATATGCTAATATGAGTTCATCTGTTCCGATCAGCCAATAGAATAAGAGCTCAATCTGATTGGCTGATTGGATCAGCCAATCAGATTGAACTTGAATCTGATTGGCTGATTGAATCAGCCAATCAGATTTTTCCTACCTTAATTCCAATTGGCTCAGCCAATCGGAATTCGAGGGACGCCATCTTGGATGACGTCATTTAAAGGAACCTTCATTCGGTGAGTAGGCTTTGGTTGAAGAGGATGGATCCGCGTCGGCTGGGAAGAAGATGGCTCCGCTCCGCTCTGGATGGATGAAGATAGAAGATGCCGCTTGGCTGAAGATGTCTGCCGGTCCGGATGTCCTCTTCTGCCCGGATAGGATGAAGACTTCTGCCGGTCTGGATGTCCTCTTCTGCCCCATCAGATGAAGACTTCGGCCCGGCTGGGTGAAGACGACTCAAGGTAGGGAGATCTTCAGGGGGGTAGTGTTAGGTTTATTTAAGGAGGGTTTGGGTGGGTTAGAGTAGGAGTATGTGGGTGGTGGGTTTTAATGTTGGGGGGGTTGTATTTTTTTTACAGACAAAAGTAAGCAGCTCTTTTACCAGCCCTTAAAAGGGCTTTTTGCGGGGCATGCCCCAAAGTAATCAGGGGCATGCCCCGCAAAAAGCCCTTTTAAGGGCTGGTAAAAGAGCTGATTACTTTTGTATTTTAGAATAGGGTAGGGATTTTTTTATTTTGGGGGGACTTTTTATTTTATTAGGGGGCTTAGATTAGGTGTAATTAGTTTAAACTGCTTGTAATTCTTTTTTATTTTTAGTAATTTAGTGTTGTTGTTTTTTGTATTATAGAATAGTTGATTTAATTGTATTTAATTGTAGGTAATTTATTTAATTAATTTAATGATAGTGTAGTGTTAGGTTTAATTGTAACTTAGGTTAGGATTTATTTTACAGGTAATTTTGTATTTATTTTAACTAGGTAGCTATTAAATAGATATTAACTATTTAATAGCTATTGTACCTAGTTAAAATAAATTCAAAGTTCCCTGTAAAATAAATCTAAATCCTAAAATAGCTACAATGCTATATTTGGGTTTATTTTATAGGTAAGTATTTAGTTCTAAATAGGAATAATTTAGTTAATTTTAGGAATATTATTTTGTTTAATATAAATTATATTTATGTTAGAGGGGTGTTAGGGTTAGGGTCAGAGTTATGTTTAGGGGTTAATAACTATACTATAGTAGCGGCGATGGTGCGGGCGGGAGATTAGGGGTTAATAATTGTAGGTAGGTGGCAGCGATGTTATGGAGGGCAGATTAGGGGTTCATACTATTTATTCTAGTGTTTGCGAGGCGGGAGTGCGGCGGTTTAGGGGTTAATACATTTATTATAGTGGCGGCGAGGTCCAGTCGGTGTCCGGAGCGGAAGATTAGGGGTTAATAATAATATGCAGGGGTCAGCGATAGCGGGGGCGGCAGATTAGGGGCTAATAAGTGTAAGGTTAGGGGTGTTTAGACTCGGGGTTCATGTTAGGGTGTTAGGTGCAGACTTAGAGAGTGTTTCCCCATAGGAAACAATGGGGCTGCGTTAGGAGCTGAACGCTGTTTTTTTGCAGCCAGCTCAGCCCCATTGTTTCCTATGGGGATATCGTGCATGAGCACGTTTTCCCAGCTTACCGCTACCGTAGGCAACGCTGGTATTGAGAGTTGAAGTGGAGCCAAGTTAGGCTCAACACACCCTTTTTTGAGCCTAACGCAGCCCCTCAGACAACTCTAAATACCAGCGTTGTTGGAAAGGTGCATTGGGAAAAAAAGCAGTGTTAGCTACGCGGCTTTTTACCGACAAAACTCTAAATCTAGCCGTTAGTTTTGACCTCCAAATGTAACACATCCTTATCCGAATGGATTTAATTCGGAGTTTGATATTATCAATTATTGGCAACACTAGGTTTTTACATTTAATAGCTATTTGAGCTTGTATGTAATTCTTTCACTAAACCACTATTCCTTAGGTATGCCCCCATCTGTATATGTATATATAATTGATTGTATCAATTTGTTTAATGCATCACATCATTTATTGTTTACTTATATTTGTTCATTTTATTTTCTGTTTTTCAGATATCTTATGAATGAAACTTTGGTTGAATCCTGATATAGAGACATCAGACCCTTTTACAATTTTCTAGATAATAAATTTGTTATGCATAAGTTAACAGGTATCATATTTATACTGGTTTAATTTCTGTTTCTCTATTCCATCAGTCAATGTAGTAATTTACTAGCCCCTTTTTTGTTTGGAGCCTTGCTTATTTATGATAGGGACTTAAACTATATCCCTAATATTCTACTGGTAATATGTCACTTATTATTGCTCTGTTTAGTTAAAACATATAGTTAAGAATAATTAAGAAAGTAAATGGGTCTTTTAGGGTACACTATTTGCCAATATGTATAGGTATCATTGAAGTATTTCAGGTTTTTTGATGTATCCTTATGTTTAGACTTTTATGTTTTTTCATCCAAATTGTCCTCTCTTATATATATACTTTATGTGTATATACCTTTAAATATAACAACTGTTCCAGTCTAATTGTGTTCTTAGCCAATCAGGTGTTCCATTTTTGTTTTAAATAGGGCGCATATTTGTAGCCCAGTATGTCTATGATTACGGTCTGACTCTGTTGACCGAAACTGGTCAGACAAGTTTTTTGCTCTGGAACAGTTTGCCGTTTTCCTGTCTTCAATTTTTAAATACATGAAATAAAGTTTTGATTTTTATGCTCAGGCTTTGGGACTTTTTCCTCTTTTTTTTGCTATGTCTAACTACAGACTACAGAGGTCCGCTTTTTGTCCCCTTTGAGCTTTTTTTTGCAAGCCTGCTTGACTGACATCCACCATTACCTATTGCGCCCTCCAGCCGTTACGTCATAATAACACAGAGAGGATTTGTCACGTACTACTACCCACTCAGAAGAGCCCATGGGAGGAGCCAGCAAGTGCTCTGAGGAAGCTTTCTAATGTTAGCCCTGCTTTTGGAGCTGTGTGTAACAGGAAACAGTAATTACACCCAGCGTGGGAGAAATAGAGGATACTGGACTCTGACAGCTGTTATCAGAGGGTGGGTGAGTGAAACCGTATTGCAATTTGTACTGTTATCTAGGCAGTTAAAATGCTCTACATATCCTTTAGAGGTATTAGATAGTAATATACCTACTAGTTGGTTTATTTGTTTAGCGCTATAGTACATGGTCCCCCCGGTACTCACGCTCTATATGTGTTTTTTTACACGGAGGTATATGAGGGATAGAGCCCTTCTGCCTTAGATATCCTGTGTTCATATTTTGAATTACAAGTCTCACCTGCCCTGCCTATATGTTTACAGCTTGCCTGTCTCTCTTCAAGGATAATGTGTTACATGATGTCTACAGATGTATCTGGAGCTTTTGATTAAAGACAAGATACCACTTATATTGTTTCACCATTTACTTGCCCCCTAACAGTATACAAACCCCCACCCCCAAACTGCCAGGGTTTTGCCCTGCTTTGTTTGCCATGTGCTGATGGCAGCCATTTTACTCACCTCTCTTTCTGACTCTGGTGCATAGTGTGTGATGCCGCTCATTTCCTGCATGCCCTTTTATGGCCAGAATGGTGTACATCATCCATGTGAGACAGGTTGCAGTCTCAGAATTGTGATGTCATCACTTATTATTTAAAGGGCCTCTGTTCAATATGCTTTGCCCTTGCGTTGTCTCAGACCTGTTTGTGAGTTCCAGTTCCTGTGTATTACCTGGCTGTCTGATGTCCCTTCTGGTTCCTGATCCCTGGTTTGTTCCTGACTCTGCTGTTCTCCTTGTTCCTGATTCCGGCACGTCTGACTACTCGCTTTGGCTCCTGACTCGGCTCGTCTGACTACCAGCTCTGGTTTTGACTCCTGGCTTGTTATTTGACTTGTGGACTTTTTATTATTTTTTGCTATTAATAAAGATGTGATTATATTTGCACTTCTCATCTCAGTCTGATTCCTGGCACCCTGACACAAACTACCAAGGACCCATTGCCCTAAAGTTAACAGCTCTTTTGCTACAAAAAAACCCAAGACCCCTTAACAGTATAAAAACATGCATTTCCCAAACCCACAAAATAAAAATAAAGTAATACCTAATCTACCCATTGCCCTGAAAAGGGCATTTGTATGGACATTGACTTTAAAAGGGCATTTAGCTATTTTGCTGCCCAAGCCCTAATCTAAAAATAAAAGCCCACCCCAAAACAAAAAAAATACATTACACAAAATAACAAACAAATTATCAAAAATAATAAAAATTATTCCTATTCTAATACCGGTTTAAAATAAAAACACCCCAAAATAAAAAACCTAATCTAGAATAAACTACCAATGACCCTTAAAAGGGCACTTTGTAGTGCATTGCCCTAAAAATCAGCTTTTTCTCTGAAAAGAAAAATACAAAGACCCACTAACATTAGAAACCCCCACACCCCCAAACCAACAAAATAAAAAAAAAATCTAAAAAACCTAAGGTACCCGTTGCCCTGAAAAGGGCATTTGTATGGGCATTGCCCTTAAGAGGGCATTTAGCTCTTTTGCTGCCCAAACCCTAATCTAAAATAAAACCCACCCAAAAAACCCTTAAAAAAAGCACTAACCCCGACGATCCACGTAAAGTTTTTGAACGATCTTCATCCCGGCGGCGAAGTCCTCATCCAAGTGGTGAGAAGTCTTCATCCAGGCAGCCTCTTTAATCTTCATCCCAGCAGAATCTTCTATCTTGATCCCGGTGACGCGGAGTGGGCCCATCCTGAAGACATCCGACGCGGAGCATCCTATTCATACGGTCGCCGCCGTACACGGAATCTTAAGTGCAAGGGAGCCGTTTCAAAATGGCATCCATTGCATTCCTATTGGTTGAAAAAATTGAATAAGTCAATAGGAATTAGAGCTGTTTAAATTCTATTGGCTGATTTGAACAGCCAGTAGGATTTTAGCAGCTCTAATTCCTATTGGCTGATTCAAAATTTTCAGCCAATAGGAATGCAAGTGATGCCATCTTGAATCGCATACCTTGCATTGAAGATTCAGTGTATGGCAGCAACCGTATGAAGAGGATGCTCTGCGCTGGATGTCTTCAGGATGGCCCTGCTCCGCGCCACCAGGATCAAGATAGAAGATGCCGCCTGGATGAAGAAAGAAGAGGCCGTCTGGATGAAGACTTCTCGCTGCTTGGATGAGGACTTCGCCGCCGGGATGAAGATCGCTCAAGCGAAACTTCAAAAACTGTAAGTGGATCGTTGGGGGCTAGTGGTAGGTTTTTTTAATGTTTTTTTTGGGTGTTTTTTTTTTAGTTTAGGGTTTGGGCTTGTAAAAAAGCTAAATTCCCTTTTAAGGGCAATGCCCATCCAAATGCCCTTTTCAGGGCAATGGGTAGCTTAGTTTTTTTTTTTTAGAATAAGGTTTTATATTTTGGGGGGTTGGTTGGGTGGTGGGTTTTACTGTTGGGGGGCTGTATTTTTTTTTACAGGTAAAAGAGCTTTTTAACAAATAAAAAATAATACAAAGCCAGGAGTCACAGCCAGAGCTGGTAGTCAGACGAACCGAGTCAGGAGCCAAAGCGAGTAGTCAGACGAGCTGGAATCAGGAACAAGGAAAACAGCAGAGTCAGGGACAAGCCAGGGATCAGGAACCAGAAGAGACATCAGACAGCCAGGTAATACACAGGAACTGGAACACAAGAACTCAAAAAAAGGTCTGAGACAATGCAAGGGCAAAGCATACTGAACAGAGACCCTTTAAATAATAAGTGATGACATCACAATTCTGAGACTGCAACCAGTCTCACACAGGTGATGTTCACCAGTCTGGCCATAAGAGGACATGCAGGAAATGAGCAGCATCACACACTCCGCACCAGATTCAGTAAGAGAGGTGATTAAAATGGCTGCAAACAGCACATGGCAAACAAAGCAGGGAAAAACCCCTGACAGTACCCTCCCCACAATGACCTCTTCCCTGCGGGAGGACAAAAGGCTTATTGGGGAAACGGGCATGGAAGGCATGGAGGAGGGCGGGAGCATGAACATCAGAGGAGGGAACCCATGAACGCTCCTCCGGACTGTAGCCCCTATAGTGAACCAAATACAGTACACAGGCCCTGGACATACGAGAGTCAATAATGCTGCTGACCTCATATTCTTCATGGTTGTCAACAGAGATAGGATGGGGCTGAGGCAACACAATGATAAACCGACTACAAGCCAATAGAGGGAGACATAAAAAACATTGGAGATGCGCATTGCAGGAGATAGGTCAAGAGCGTAGACCACAGGATTGAGTCATCGGAGTATTCAAAAAGGACCAACATAAAGGGGAGCCAGTTTATTGGAAGGCACACAAAGGTTTAAGTTGCGGGAGGACAGCCAAACCCTCTCACCAACCTGGTAGGAAGGCACGGGCAGATGCCTATGATCAGCCTGGAACTTTTGGTGCTGCATAGAACGATGAAGGCAATCATGAATCTGCACCCATGTGGAACAGAGTTTCCGGAGATGCTCCTCCAAAGCTGGAATACCGTGAGACATGGATGAATTGGGCAACAAGGATGGTTGAAACCCATAATTCTCAGGAACAAAGCACTTACCACTAGGTTTCTCAGGAGGTGCATTGATTTGTGCAGCCATGATCTCCTCCCCCAAGGGAGAAGTCAAATTAGTACATATGGTAGCCAAAATGTGGTTAGGAGGTATAACTGGAGTAGGTACAGACTCCTCCTTGGACAGAGGCAAAAACTGTCGAGAGAGGGCATCAGCCCTAACATTCTTACTACCAGGCAGTTAAAAGATCACATAATTAAACCAAGACAAAAATAGCGCCCATCGAACCTGTCGGGGCAACAAACGTTTTGCTTCGGATAGATTCTTGTGGTCAGTAGGAATGAGCACTGGTACGCTAGTACCCTTGAGAAGATGCCTCCATTCCTTGAGTGCCAAAATTATGGCCAGTAATTCCCTGTCGCCAATTTTATAATTGCACTCCACTGGAGACAATTTCTTAGAGAAGAAACCGTATGGATTCAAGGAACCGTCAGGCGTAGGACGTTGAGACAAGAGGGCACCTACTCCAGTCTCAGATGCATCAAGAACGAAAGGCAGGACAGGGTTAGGATGAGCCAGAACTGGAGTGGCAGCAAAGGCAATCTTAAGGCTATCAAAGGCCTTAATGGCAGTAGGTGATGAATGGAGTGGATCATTCTCTTTGCGGGTCATGTCTGTGATAGGTTTGACCACGGAAGAAAAGTTTTTAACAAATTTTCTATAGTAATTGGCAAAGCCAAAAAAAGTTGAATAGACCGAAGACCAACTGGGCGAGGCCACTGCAGAACTGCAGACAACTTGTCAGGATCCATGGAGAACCCTGCAACAGAGATTACATAACCTAGGAAGGTTACGTGAGTCTGATGGAACTTACATTTCTCGAGTTTACAAAACAGGCCATTCTCACGTAGTCTCTGAAGTACCCATGTGACATCAGAATGATGAGCCTCAAGTGTGGATGAGTGTATGAGGATGTCGTCTATGGACACTACAACACACTGTTGCAACATATCTCGCAGGACATCGTTAATAAATTCCTGAAAAACAGCAGGAGCATTACATAGGTCAAAGGGCATTACAAGATATTCATAATGCCTGTCCCTGGTGTTAAATGCTGTTTTCCATTTGTGGCCCTCCTTGATCCTAACGAGATTGTATGCTTCTCTTAAATCAAGTTTAGAAAAGACCGTAGCTCCCTTGAGGTGGTCAACGAGTTCCGTAATGAGCGGAATAGGGTAAGCATTCTTAATTGTAAGACGATTAAGACCCCTATAATCGATGCATGGTCTTAACTCGCCACCCTTTTTCTTCACAAAGGAGAAGCCAGCCCCTGCAGGAGAGCAGGGTTTGCGGATGATACCCCGTGAAGGAGCATCGGCAACATATTCCTCCATAGCACAATTCTGAGCAACAGACAGAGGGTAAACCTAGCCCAGAGGAGGAATAGCTCCGGGTTGCAGGTCTATGGTACAATTGTAAGACCGGTGAGGAGGCAACGTACCAGCACGCACCTTGTAAAAAACATCTAGGAACTCTCAGTACTCCTCTGGCAATTGAGATACAGAAGAAGTGCACAAGACTTTGACTGGTTTCCGAAGACACGTGGAAATACATTGCGGAGACCATGACAAAATTTCGGACCTGCGCCAGTCGAGACTGGGATTGTGCTATTGGAGCCAGGGATAACCCGAACAACCGGAAAATGCGGAGAGTTCATCACCTGGAACTGGAGGGTTTCAAAATGGAGAGCCCCAACAGCCATGGATAACGGAGCGGTTTTGTGAGTAACGAGTGCGTGCTAAAGGGGCCTGCCATCAATGGCCTGAATAGCAAGCGGAACAGACCAAGGCAATACAGAAATGGAGTGCTTTGATACAAAAGCACTGTCAATGAAATAGCCCGCAGCACCGGAGTCAACAAGAGCGTGGGTGACTATGGAGGAGTCCACTCAGGAAAGGACAACCATGACCAAAGGTTTCACCTTTAGCGGTTCCGGGGACGAGGATAAACCACCCAAGGTCTGCCCCCGACAGGATCTTAGGTGCGAGCGTTTCCCGGCCATGTAGGACAAGACTTTAAAAGGTGGCCCTGTAACCCAGAATAGAGGCAGAGCCCCTCACTCCTCCTAAAGGCCCTCTCCGCTGCAGAGAAATGTGTGAATCCCACCTGCATTGGCTTTGCAGTACCTGGTGACTCGGGACCAGAAGGCATGGGAGGAGAGGAGGCATGGATGGGAACGAACATGTAGGAGACAACGGAACAGGATGTTTCCACAAGCGCTCCTTGAAAGAGGGCCTCTCACTTAGTCTGATGTCAATTAGGATTAAAAAAGACAGCCTCGAGATCCTTTGGTAAATCTCTGGCAGCAACTTCTCACATCAGAGAGCCTATGAAAGAAGGCGGCAAAAAGGGCTTCATTCTTCCAACCTACCTCTATGGCAAGTGTATGGAACTCAATGGCATACTGAGTAACATATCTCGTACCTTGCTGAATGGACATGAGTCGTTTAGCAGCAGAGGAGGAGCGAGCCAGAACATCAGATACCCTTCGAAAGGAGGACACAAATTCAGGGTAATTGGTCTCCCACAAGGGATTAGCCCAAGCAAGAGATGTGTCAGAGAGTAACAAGATGATAAATCCCACCTTAGCTCTGTCAGAGGGAAATGCCTGAGGTAACATCTCAAAGTAAATGCCAACCTGATTCAAAAACCCTCTGCACTGAATAGGATTGCCTCTATATTGCTGAGGTAGAGGTGCAGAACCGGACATGCTCCTGGTAGGACTAGGTGCAGCAGCGAAAACATGAGCAGCCATAACTTGTGGGACACTCTTGTGGGACACTCTGGTCCAAATGTGCAGTGCGAGTCAGCAGGGTTTGCAGGGCTAGTGCAAATTGATCCAAGTGGTGATCCTGTTCATCCATCCTGGAAATTATGGTAGGTAAAGGTGGATTAGCAGCATCAGGATTCATGGCCCTTGCATAATGTCAGGATGCCAGGAATCAGACTGAGACAAGAAGTGCAAAAATAATCACACGTTTATTAATAACAAAATATAATAAAACGTCCAAAAGTCAAATAACAAGCCAGGAGTCAAAGTCAAAGTGAATAATCAGACAAGCCGGAATCAGGAACAAGGAGAACAGCAGAGTTAGGAACAAGCCAGGGATCAGGAACCAGAAGAGACGTCAGACAGCCAGGTAATACACAGGAATACACAAGGGCAAAGCATACTGAACAGAGGCCCTTTAAATAATAAGTGATGACATCACTATTCTGGGACTGCAACCTGTCTCACATGGATGATGTTCATCAGTCTGGCCATAAGAGGGCATGCAGGAAATGAGCAGAATCAAACACTCTGCACCAGATTCAGTAAGAGAGATGAGTAAATGGCTGACAGCAGCACATGGCAAACAAAGCAGGGAAAAAACCCTGACAAAAGGCCCTTTTAAGGCAGTTTATTGTAGGCTAGGGCTTTTTTATTTTGAGTGGACTTTTTTATTTTGATAGGGCTATTAGATTAGGGATGACTGCGTTCTGTATAGAAACAAAAAAAGAAGAGGCGCTCTGGTGCAGATGATCCTTGGCTACAAATGATTCTAAACTAACAGTTCAGAGTAATACTCACAAAGATGTTTGCACATGCAGTGCAATAACAGGTGAGCCGAAGCTTCAGAGCCGCTCGGCTGACTCGCTAGAGGGTGAAATCAGCTGTTCACTGGGTAATCACTTCACCAACGATGTGGGGAAAAAAGATACCTATGACATAAAATATAGATACCGCCCTTGGTGCAGATTATCCCAGGCACAGAATACACATACAACAGATGTCGAGAAGTTATACTCACAAACGGAGTTGCACAAGCAGTGCAATATCAGGCGTGCCGAATCTTAAAGAGCCGTTCGGCTGACTCCCTGAGGCCTGTACAGCTGCTCCTGGATCGTTGGAGGAGTGGTGGAAAATAAAGGTGGATATGCCGATAGAGGTTAATCCAAGCAAGGGATCAATAAGGCAAATAGAACAATTCACCAGCAAGGTAGACAAAATAAAAGTATTTATTAAAAATATAAAAATTACTTAGCAACGCGTTTCTCGGCTAACATGCCGTTTCATCAGGCTACATAATTCTAAGAGCTACCTTGCTGACTTAAAAGGACTGACAGGACCAATCAAAACCCTGAAAATTCACACACCTCCCTTGCTCAGGTGTACTATCTGATTACAGGGTGTCGCCCTGAGATACATAGCACTTTTGTTAAAAATGAATACAATTTATACAAACTTCAAAAAAATCTTTCTATATATACAAGGGCAATTTAACATGAATCGATAGCAAGTTTTAATCTCAATAATTGTAACAATAATATTTAGATATTTCAGTCTTACAAACAATATAACAATATAAAAGAAATACGATATAATAATCAGATATTTATAAATATAATAGATGAATTCTCAGTAATAAATTTATAATAAACATATAAATCATATAATAACAAATTATATATAAATACAAGAATAAATACTAAAAAAATATATAATTACTAAAAATATATATAAAGCCATATAATCAATCATATTACTACATCTAATGGTCGGATTAGAACTCACGACCTAGTGGCTGGGAAACCATCAACCCAGCCACTAGGCTATAAGCGGGCTTCTGATGCAAGTGTTCATAGTGTACTGAATGTATCTTGACAATGCTGTGACTGGTGCAAGTGGTGCATTATACAAAATAAACGTGTGTGTGAAAAAAGGTGTATAAATGTGATGTACTTGTGCCTAACAGATAGTGGTATTTACCTTTATAGTGATGTACATATAAGGAAAGCAATGATGTACCATTATGTGATGGATTGCTATGTGTGGCCATAGCAGATATGTGTGACATGTTGGTTAACATACTAGTGTGATGGCTAAAAATAAAATAAGAATTGACTAAAAGCCAATAATAATACATTAGCACTTTAATAATCAATATTATTTATGATATTGGCTATCAGTCAATATTTATATTTAGGCACCACATTAGTATTTTAACTATTTGACCACTCTTTGCACACAGGCAGTCATGGCCTAGCGGTTAGCTTGTTAGATATTTATACTATGAGGTCGGGAGATCCAATCTAGTCAATGTTTAATACTAATATATATCACATTATATATAGTGGCTTAATACTGTCACATTAAGAATACATTAACATAGTAAATATGTCATATGAATACATCAAGTATTCTTAATAATCATTCATAATATCTTTTTAGCAAATTATTAACATATTAGCACTATAATAATTACTAGTATCCCCTTCCAATATTGGCTTTTAGTCAATTCTTATTTTATTTTTAGCCATCACACTAGTATGTTAACCAACATGTCACACATATCTGCTATGGCCACACATAGCAATCCATCACATAATGGTACATCATTGCTTTCCTTATATGTACATCACTATAAAGGTAAATACCACTATCTGTTAGGCACAAGTACATCACATTTATACACCTTTTTTCACACACACGTTTATTTTGTATAATGCACCACTTGCACCAGTCACAGCATTGTCAAGATACATTCAGTACACTATGAACACTTGCATCAGAAGCCCGCTTATAGCCTAGTGGCTGGGTTGATGGTTTCCCAGCCACTAGGTCGTGAGTTCTAATCCGACCATTAGATGTAGTAATATGATTGATTATATGGCTTTATATATATTTTTAGTAATTATATATTTTTTTAGTATTTATTCTTGTATTTATATATAATTTGTTATTATATGATTTATATGTTTATTATAAATTTATTACTGAGAATTCATCTATTATATTTATAAATATCTGATTATTATATCGTATTTCTTTTATATTGTTATATTGTTTGTAAGACTGAAATATCTAAATATTATTGTTACAATTATTGAGATTAAAACTTGCTATCGATTCATGTTAAATTGCCCTTGTATATATAGAAAGATTTTTTTGAAGTTTGTATAAATTGTATTCATTTTTAACAAAAGTGCTATGTATCTCAGGGCGACACCCTGTAATCAGATAGTACACCTGAGCAAGGGAGGTGTGTGAATTTTCAGGGTTTTGATTGGTCCTGTCAGTCCTTTTAAGTCAGCAAGGTAGCTCTTAGAATTATGTAGCCTGATGAAACGGCATGTTAGCCGAGAAACGCGTTGCTAAGTAATTTTTATATTTTTAATAAATACTTTTATTTTGTCTACCTTGCTGGTGAATTGTTCTATTTGCCTTATTGATCCCTTGCTTGGATTAACCTCTATCGGCATATCCACCTTTATTTTCCACCACTCCTCCAACGATCCAGGAGCAGCTGTACAGGCCTCAGGGAGTCAGCCGAACGGCTCTTTAAGATTCGGCACGCCTGATATTGCACTGCTTGTGCAACTCCGTTTGTGAGTATAACTTCTCGACATCTGTTGTATGTGTATTCTGTGCCTGGGATAATCTGCACCAAGGGCGGTATCTATATTTTATGTCATAGGTATCTTTTTTCCCCACATCGTTGGTGAAGTGATTACCCAGTGAACAGCTGATTTCACCCTCTAGCGAGTCAGCCGAGCGGCTCTGAAGCTTCGGCTCACCTGTTATTGCACTGCATGTGCAAACATCTTTGTGAGTATTACTCTGAACTGTTAGTTTAGAATCATTTGTAGCCAAGGATCATCTGCACCAGAGCGCCTCTTCTTTTTTTGTTTCTATACAGAACGCAGTCATCTCTTTTTCAACATCTTTGGAGAGAGCAGCTATCGTTTGGGACATCATTTCCAGATTGGACATCACTCTATATTGGGACTTTCACTTGCATCTATGGATGTATATTTCCTAACCATATGACTGTGGTGACTATTGTTATGTATTTGTATTTATAATTATACAGTTCATATTGTTTATTTTTTGTAAGATATAAAACTTAGGATCTATCCATATTATCACTTTTTTGAAATAGCATAAATTAGGCGCACCTTATTTCTGGACACACTACTTAGATATAGTAGAGCCCCATTGTTTTTCTATTAGATTAGGTGCAGAGTGTAGATAAAAAGGAACAGAGGGGCCCCTCATGTGTAGAATCACCAAACATATGTATGAGCTTGATGTTATATGAGCCAAATGTATACTCACATGTGGCACCCTGTAGCAACCTATAGCAGCAGCTACACAATTACACACATACCTTCAGCTCAGCAGTCAAATTTAGCACGGCCACACACCTGCTGCAATGCACTTTTTGTGTGTGTAAGTGTGTGTGTATGTAAGTGTGTGTGTGTGTAAGTGTGTAAGTATTTGTGTAAGTGTGTATGTAAGTGTGTGTGTGTGTGTGTGTTTGTGCAAGTGTGTGTGTATAAGGGTGTATGTAAGTGTGTAAGTATGTATGTGTATGTGTGTGTTTAAGTGTGTGTAATTGTGTGTGTGTAAATGTGTGTATTTGTGTTTGTTTGTGTGTGTGTGTGTATGTGCAAGTTTATGTGTGTTAGTGTGTGTAAATGTGTGTGTCTGAAAGAGTGTGTAAGTGTGTGTTTAAGTGTGTAACTGTGTAAGTGTGTTTGTAAGTGGGTGCAAGAAGTCCCGGATTCAAATCACGGATGAGCCAATATTTTAAATACTCTTCACCATGTATAGAATATGTTCTTTCTAACATACATTAGCAAGACTAGATCTACTATAAGGATATCAAAGTACAAAAACATAAAGTACTCAGAGGAAAGAAGACAATACTAATGTGGCTAAAAAAGCTTAGGAGAATTCTTTGGCCGATTAGGAAATCATGTTTTCTTGAAAAGATAGATTTATTCTAAGCAGCTTGTACCTACTGGACAGACCATTTAACTAACAAAATCAAAGCAGCAACACAGAAATCATCCCAAAACATAGGGTTGCTCTACAAAACTAGACATGTGCATTTCGTTTAGTTTTGAATTGAAATTCAGACGAATTAGCCAAATTTGGAGATTCGAATCGATTTGAATTTCTGAATTACCCTAGCAACTAAACTAAATTAATCCGAATGCATTTGTAGCGAATAAATCTGAATTAGTTGGGATTTATTTGTTACATTGGAATGGCCATGGATTAATCACAATTTAGTATAAAATTTTAATTTATTCAAATCCGAATGAATCTGAAACAAATACATTTGAATGTAACCGAATTCGAATTGATCTGAAATGAAATTCGAAAAAATCCAAATTGGTCCGAAACTAACCAAAACAAATTTTTATGCTGTGCTCATGTCTACACAGAACCTTTTTCATACATTTTGCTCATTAATAAAATAACTTATGAACCCAGAGATTGAAGGTGATGGGATAAATTCTGCATGCTGCCCATTCTGGTGTATATTTTAGTGATAGCGTTGTGTTTATTTAGGTGAGGAAATTGCTTTAGGCAATTCTTTTTTTCGGTACATGTCATAGAATAAAGATCAAACTCTAAGTGCTCTGATTTGTTTAATTTCAGGATTAAGGGTAAAAGAGCATTACACAACAGTTTTAGACCCTATATTTGAAGAATGATCTCTCTGCGGACAAGGATTCCGTGTTAAAACCTTTGCAGCCTTGCTTTTCTTCACTACCCTGAGACCTTTGAAACCTAGATTTTTATGATAGTCTGCTTTGTTAAGATGTGGTATGCAATTTTGTAAGTGTTCAAAGCAGTTGATATCTTTTTATATCATTCTAATAGCTATTTTTTTCTGCGAGAACCTGTGCTCCCTGTTGACCCCAAATCATACCAGTATGCAATCTGGCAATACATGTGTTGTTGTCTTCACAAGAGGGTTTGCATCAGATCATCAGATGAGCAGTGTTCAACTTGAGATATATCAATTCCAAATGCATTGGAATTCCAAAAATGCAGTTTTGTGGTATCAACAAAAGACTGTGACGTAGATATTTTCCCAGAACCTGGGATCTTCCTTTGCTCTAGATGCCTTAGTGATCGCTTGGAGGCTCACACAGGAGTTGAGCTTTCTTCAGATTGCTGTTCTGCCTCAAGTTCTCAAAGAAGATGAGCATAAAATGTTTCTTCTGACTCCAGCCTGGCCAAGATGGAGATGATTTGAAGATGCAGTTCTTCTTGAAGGGTAGGCTGACTTTTGGCTCCCCCATTTCAAGTACCTTCTGCCCCGGGTTAGTTTTGTTTCCATGAGTTGAACGTGCTTGCACTGAAAGCCTGGTTGTGGAGACTTTTTTTCTTTCTAAAGAACAATTACCTTTATGTGATATTTCTCTCTGTTGTATATCCTGAGCTGTATGAAATGCTTTTTACCAGATGTCAGCCAATATTGGCTAATTATTTGAAAAGAAAGATGCTTGCTACATTTTCTTTCAAGAGAACACTCACTTTATTTTATCAACACTGTGATGAGTTGACACAAAGGTGTGCTTACACAAGGCACTGCTGAGATTTGAACTCAGGATCTCCTGTTTACTAGACAGGCGCTTTAACCATCTAAACCACAGGACCTAATGCAGCACTGATGTTGCCATCTTGAAAAATCATTGCATTTCAAAATGGGGAAATGTCATTTCAAAAAGGAGATAAAATGTAAAAATTTGAAACATATCACTAATAGAACATGATATGAGTGCCGAGGTACAATATCAGGTGCATTATGCCATATCCTTATAGCTAAGCAACATTTACAAAGTATCTGCTGACATTGCCCAGCATAGAGTACGACAGCGTCTGTTTCCACAAATTTAATTTGTTGGTCTGCATATAATTACAGAAAGCTGCTATATAGGTTTGGTCTACAAGACTGAAAATCTAGTTATTATTTTAAATGGAATGTGTGTTATAAGCCACTTTGAAAAAGTTCACAAAAAACTATTTTGGGAACCAAATCAATGGCTTGGTGGTCTAGGGGTATGATTCTTACTTAGGGTGCGAGAGGTCCCGGGTTCAAATCCCAGACAAACCCAACTTTTCTGAAAAAATAAATCCACAGAACTATATCCTTTAAATAGATTCCTCCTGAAGAGTTAACTTCCTCAGATGCCTTCTCCGTGTATCTCATTCACAAAGAAATTATACTTCCTGCAGTCATGTGAAGGATATTAAACACAGGAAAAATTCCTTTTGGATTTTCCTTTTTGATGATACGTTCCCAGCCATATCCAACCAAATGCTTGCCAGCATTACCACAGCAACATTGTTGCTTGTTGGTCTAGGGGTATGATTCTCACTTTGGGTAAGAGAGGTCCCGGGTTCAAATCACAGACGAGCTCATGTTTTAAATACTCTTCACCATGTATAGACTATGTTCTTTCTAACAAACATTAGCAACACTAGATCTACTGAAAGGATATAAAAGTACAAAAACATATAGTACACACAGGAAAGAAGACTAAACTGATGTAGCTAAAAAAGCTTAGGAAAATTCTTTGGCTGATTAGGAAATCATGTTTTTTGGAAAAGATAGACTAACAAACACTTCTAAGATTTATTCTAAGCAACTTGTACCTACTGGACAGACAATTTAACCAAAAAAATCAAAGCAGCAACACAGAAATCACCCCAAAACATAGGGTTGCTCCACAGAACTAGACATGTGTGTTTTGTTTAGTTTCAATTTGAAATTCAGATGAATTAGCCAAATTCGGAGGGTCGAATCGATTCGAATTTCCGAATTACCCTAGCAACGAAACTAAACTAATCCGAATACATTTGTAACAAATAAATCCGAATTAGTTCAGATTTATTTTTTACATTAAAATGGCCATGGGCTAATCGGAATTCAGTATAAAAAATAAATTTAGTCAGATTTCGTAAGATAGAACAGTGAAATAATTCTGTTTGTGTAACTTGGAACCATCTGAATCAACATAACACATACCGAAATTCCAAATTTACAAATAGAATCTTAAATGAATACATCCGAATTTATTAGAATCCAAATGAATCCAAAACGAATACATTCGAATGTATCCGAATTCTAATCGATCCGAAACGAAATTTGAAAAAATACAAATCGGTCCGAAACTAACCAAAACATATTTTTCTGCTGTGCACATGTCTACATTTGCTCATTAATAAAATAACTTATGAACCCAGAGATTGAAGGTGATGGGACAAATTCCGCATGCTGCCCTTGCTGGTGTATATTTTAGTGATAGCGTTGTCTTTCTTTAGGTGAGGAAATTGCTTTAGGCAATTCTTTTTTTCGGTACATGTCATAGAATAAACATCAAACTCTAAGTGCTCTGATTTGTTTAATGTCAGGATTAAGGGTAAAAGAGCATTACACAACAGTTTTAGACCCTATATTTGAAGAATGATCTCTCTGCGGACAGGGATTCCATGTTAAAACCTTTGCAGCCTTGCTTTTCTTCACTACCCTGAGACCTTTGAAACCTAGATTTTTATGATAGTTTGCTTTGTTAAGATGTGGTATGCAATTCTGTAAGTGTTCAAGGCAGTTGATATCTTTTTATATCATTCTAATAGCTATTTTTTTCTGCGAAGACCTGTGCTCCCTGTTGACCCCAAATCATACCAGTATGCAATCTGGCAACACATGTGTTGTTGTCTTCACAGGAGGGTTTGCATCAGATCATCAGATGAGCAGTGTTCAACTTGAGATATATCAGTTCCAAATGCATTGGAATTCCAAAAATGCAGTTTTGTGGTATCAACAAAAGACTGTGACGTAGATCTTTTCCCAGAACCTGGGATCTTTCTTTGCTCTAGATGCCTTGGTGATCGCTTGGAGGCTCACAAAGGAGTTGAGCTTTCTTCAGATTGCTGTTCTGCCTCAAGTTCTCAAAGAAGATGAGCATAAAATGTTTCTTCTGACTCCAGCCAATATGGAGATGATTTGAAGATGCAGTTCTTCTTGAAGGGTAGGCTGACTTTTGGCTCCCCCATTTCAATTACCTTCTGCCCGGGTTAGTTTTGTTTCCATGAGTTGAATGTGCTTGCACTGAAAGCTTGGTTGTGGAGACTTTTTTCTTTCTAAAGAACAATTACCTTTATGTGATCTTTCTCTCTGTTGTATGTCCTGAGCTGTATGAAATGCTTTTTACGAGGTGTCAGCCAATATTGGCTAATTATTTGAAAAGGAAGATGCTTGCTACATTTTCTTATATGTTTTCTGGATTTCTGAATTCTTTCAATAGAACACTCACTTTATTTTATCAACACTGTGATGAGTTGACACAAAGGTGTGCTATTTATAAAGAAAAGACGTTACACAAGGCACTGCTGAGATTTGAATTCAGGATATCCAGTTTACTAAACAGGCGCTTTAACCATCTAAGCAACAGCACCTAATACAGCACCAATGTCGCCATCTTGAAAAATCATTGCATTTCAAAATGGGGAAATGTCATTTCAAAAAGGAGATAAAATGTAAAAATTTGAAACATATCACTAATAGAACATGATATGAGTGCCGAGGTACAATATCAGGTGCATTATCACATATCCCTATAGCTAAGCAACATTTACAAACTATCTGCTGACATTGCCCAGCATAGAGTACGACAGCGTCTGTTTCCACAAATTTAATTGGTTGGTCTGCATATAATTACAGAAAGCTGCTATATATCTTTGGACTACAAGACTGAAAACCTAGTTATTTTTTAAGTGGAATGTGTGTTAGAAGCCACTTTGAAAAAGTTCACAAAAAACTATTTTGGGACCCAAGTCAATGACTCATTGGTCTAGCGGTATGATTCTCGCTTAGGATACAAGAGGTCTTTCTGAAAAAAGAAATCCACAGAACTATACCCTTTAAATAGACTCCTCCTGAAGATTTAACTTCCTCAGATGCCTTCTCCGTGTATCTCATTCACAAATAAATTATAATTCCTGCAGTCATTTGAAGGATATTAAACACAGGAAAGATTCCTTTTGGATTTTCCTTTTTGATGATATGTTCCCAGCCATATCCAACCAAATGCTTGTCAGCATTACCACAGCAACATTCTGGCTAATTGGTCTAGGGGTATGATTCTCGCTTTGGGTGCGAGAGGTCCCTGGGTTCAAATCCTGACGAGCCCATGTTTTAAATACTCTTCACCATGTATAGACTATGTTCTTTCTAACAAACATTAGCAACACTAGATCTACTGAAAGGATATAAAAGTATGAAAACATATAGTACTCACAGGAAAGAAGACTAAACTGATGTAGCTAAAAAAGCTTAGGAAAACTCTTTGACCGATTAGGAAATCATGTTTTTTGGAAAAGATAGACTAACAGACACTTCTAAGATTTATTCTAAGCAACTTGTACCTACTGGACAGGCAATTTAACCAACAAAATCAAAGCAGCAACACAAAAATCACCCCAAAACATAGGGTTGCTCCACAGAACTAGACATGTGTGTTTTGTTTAGTTTCAAATTGAAATTCAGATAAATTAGCCAAATTCGGAGGGTCTAATCGATTCAAATTTCCGAATTACCCTAGCAAAACTAAACTAATCCGAATACATTTGTAACAAATAAATCTGAATTAGTTCAGATTTATTTGTTACATTCAAATGGCGATGGGCTATTCGGAATTCAGTATAAAAAATAAATTTAGTGAGATTTCGTAAGATAGAACAGTGAAATAATTCTGTTTATGTAACTTAAAACCATCTGAATCAACATAACACATACCAAAATTCCAAATTTACAAATAGAATCTTAAATGAATACATCCAAATTTATTAGAATCCAAATGAATCCAAAACTAATACATTCGAATGTATCTGAATTCTAATCGATCCAAAACTAAATTTGAAAAAATCCAAATCGGTCCGAAACTAACCAAAACAAATTTTTCTGCTGTGCACATGTTTACACAGAACCTTTTTCATACATTTTGCTCATTAATAAAATAACTTATGAACCCAGAGATTGAAGGTGATGGGAAAAATTCTGCATGCTGCCCTTGTTGGTGTATATTTTAGTGATAGCGCTGTGATTCTTTAGGTGAGGAAATTGCTTTAGGCAATTCTTTTTTTCTGTACATGTCATAGAATAAACATCAAACTCTAAGTGTTCTGATTTGTTTAACCCCTTAACGACCGAGGACGTGCAGGGTACGTCCTCAAAAAAAAGGCAGTTAACGCCTGAGGACGTACCCTGCACGTCCTCGGTGTGGAAAGCAGCTGGAAGCGATCCTGCTCGCTTCCAGCTGCTTTCCGGTTATTGCAGTGATGCCTCGATATCGAGGCATCCTGCAATAACCATTTTTAGCCATCAATGCAGAGAGAGCCACTCTGTGGCCCTCTCTGCACCGGACATTAACGGCTAGGTTCGTTGGTGGGTGGGAGCCGGTGTGGGAGGCGGGTGGCGGCCATTGATGGCCCTGGATGATGCTGAGGGGGGCGGGATCGGGGGCGGGGATGCCCGGGGGTGCGCACGGGCACGCGCGCGTGCACGGGAGGGTGGGGGGCGGGCGCGTGCACGGGAGGGAGCGGGTGGGAACCGCTGCACTACAGAAAAAGTAACAGTAAAATGGACAGAAAAGGGGAAAAAAAGTTGAAAAAAAAAAAAGATCAGGCAGGTGGTGGGGGTTGGTCTGTGGGGAAGGGGGAAGCTACACTACAGAAAATAAAATTAAAAACAAAAAAAAAACTTTTTATTTTGCAAGATGGCCCCCAATAAGGCAGATGGGGAGGATTAGAGAGCTGTTTTGGGGGGGATCAGGGATGTTGGGGGCTAAGGGGGGATGCTATACCACAGCATATGTAAATATGCTTTAAAAAAATAAAAAATTAAAATAAAAAAAACTTTTATTTTAGTACTGGCAGACTTTCTGCCAGTACTTAAGATGGCGGGGACAATTGTGGGGTGGGGGAGGGAAGGGAGCTGTTTGGGAGGGATCAGGGGGTCTGATGTGTCAGGTGGGAGGCTGATCTCTACACTAAAGCTAAAATTAACCCTGCAAGCTCCCTACAAACTACCTAATTAACCCCTTCACTGCTAGCCATAATACACGTGTGATGCACAGCAGCATTTAGCGGCCTTCTAATTACCAGAAAGCAACGCCAAAGTCATATATGTCTGCTATTTCTGAACAAAGGGGATCCCAGAGAAGCATTTACAACCATTTGTGCCATAATTGCACAAGCTGTTTGTAAATCATTTCAGTGAGAAACCTAAAATTGTGAAAAATTCAACTTTTTTTTTGTATTTGATCGCATTTGGCGGTAAAATGGTGGCATGCAATATACCAAAATGGGCCTAGATCAATACTTTGGGTTGTCTGCTACACTACACTAAAGCTAAAATTAACCCTACAAGCTCCCTAATTAACCCCTGCACTGCTGGGCATAATACACGTGTGGTGCGCAGCGGCATTTAGCGGCCTTCTAATTACCAAAAAGCAATGCCAAAACCATATATGTCTGCTATTTCTGAACAAAGGGGATCCCAGAGAAAAATTTACAACCATTTATGCCATAATTGCACAAGCTGTTTGTAAATAATTTCAGTGAGAAACCGAAAGTTTGTGAAAAAGTGAACGATTTTTTGTATTTGATCGCATTTGGCGGTGAAATGGTGGCATGAAATATACCAAAATTGGCCTAGATCAATACTTTGGGATGTCTTCTAAAAAAAAATATATACATGTCAAGGGATATTCAGGGATTCCTGAAAGATATCAGTGTCCCAATGTAACTAGCGCTAATCTTGAATAAAATGGTTTGGAAATAGCAAAGTTCTACTTGTATTTATGGCCCTATAACTTGCAAAAAAAGCAAAGAACATGTAAACATTGGGTATTTCTAAACTCAGGACAAAATTTAGAAAATATTTAGCATGGGTGTTTTTTGGTGGTTGTAGATGTGTAACAGATTTTGGGGGTCAAAGTTAGAAAAAGTTTTTTTTTCCATTTTTTTCTCATATTTTATAAAATTTTTTATAGTAAATTATAAGATATGATGAAAATAATGGTATCTTTGGAAAGTCCATTTAATGGCGAGAAAAACAGTATATAATATGTGTGGGTACAGTAAATGAGCAAGAGGAAAATTACAGCTAAACACAAACACCGCAAAAATGTAAAAATAGCCTTGGTCCCAAACGGACAGAAAATGGAAAAGTGCTGTGGTCATTAAGGGGTTAATGTCAGGATTAAGGGTAAAAGAGGATTACAGTTTAGAAGGTGTAGTGTAGAGTCAAGCGCAAAATGTAAACCGTACTTGCTCAACTTCTATATAGAACAAATGCCCAAAGTAATTGTCCTTGATAGAAGAATGTGTTGTTTGAAGGAGCCCCTTACAAGAGGCTACAGTACGTTAAAAAGTAGAATGTGTAGTGACTGTCATTCAGTTATATTTAGTATTGATTGGTAATGACAAAGCAAGACTTAGTATGTATGTGTAACTTTCCTTTTATACAGAATACATAGACAATACATTGAGTATATAAAAGATTTTAACACAAATAAAAAGAGCCTCTATAGCTCAAGGGGTTTAAAACAGTCAACAACTGTAGTATATTTAGAAGTTTAGTATAGTATTATAACATCTAGTGTAAAATGTGCAGTGTGTAGTTTATAGCGCATAAGAATAGAAAAACAAAATAAGGATGTATAATAACAAATTCAAAAGTAGAATAAAAGCACAGCAATTTGCATCTAGTGCTGTACTATGATTGTTTGGCTTACAAAAAAGACAAAATAGAACAGATGTTCCTAGAAATAGAGCAGTTAAGAGTTTAGAGTTGATCATTAAAATAGATACATCTGTTGCTAAATGAGCCTTATAGAAAATGGCTTGATATATGTAGAGATGTGTTAAACTAGAACAAAAGCAGAGCGACTATTGTCTGCATATAGTATAGAATGGTGTCTGTCTACAGTATTAGATAGCTAATCTAGTGGTATAGGTGCACTACTATTGATTGGAAAAAGAGCCGTATTGCTAAATATGTAGCTTGTGTTACTGTGTAGATCGTGTCACATATGAGGAAGCTTAATAAGGAGTATACTAAAAATTGTCCTAATTTCAAAACATATCAAACAAATAAGAACAAAAGAGAAAGCGCAGACCTCCGGTTAAAAGTTCAACTCTTTATTATACAATTGATTAAAAATTCCAGCAGCAGGAAAAAGAAGGACAAGGTGAAGGGTCTGACTAGTTTCGGCTTGTGGCCGTAATCATAAACCTGACACACCATAAAATTAGATTGGTTTAAAAAGGATATACCACTCTCTAATTGGTCAAAGGAAAGTGAGGGCTGAGACTCATATTTAACTCTTGAAATGCTGGAATGGTTTGGAATCTGATTATTAAAGATTAGCTATTAGGATCAAAAATTGAGTTATATCATATAAAGTCTGCTTATAGCAATTTCGTATACTGTAGATTGGCATTTAAAAACGCTTATCGCATAGGAAGTCTTATAATAAAACTTATCACTAAAGTGTTACATTAGATAGCAAATGGTATATAAGGGTTTATATTTGATATCTTGGACATGCATTCCAAACGAGCAAAATCCATATGTATGTATATGTTAAAAAGACGAAATGCCCATGGGAATAATAATACTGCAAAAATATATACTCATCATTGCAAATGTTGAATACAGTGCTTAATATCTAGAGCAGACAGCAAACAAATTTGAACATTTGTCATATTAAATATCCCCTAACACTTAGTCCCTAATACCCATGATATTACCTGTAATATTAGATCATGGATTGCATATATATATAAATCTCAGATATGTTAACAATGATTAACAAGAAACCATATATAGGATATATACAAGTGGATCATATAGATTAATACATCGTTTCTATTGCTATATTCTATTCATGGCACATAGAGGCACAAAACTGTGCATTAATATGCTAATACATGTTATCACTGGCAACCGGTATTGTATCACAGTGTTACATAAAGATATTGATGTTGCAAACACAGTGCTGGTGATATTAGAACCTCCTGTATATATAAGCATATTCTGATAACTCACTATCAATTGGTATTATTAAATGGTCATCTACACCCTTTTTAATCCTAACAGGTATACATGTCATAGATGCCTGGGAATAATGTATATATAGATAGTGTATAATGCAAATCATGGGGAGAATGTTTGAGTAAGGGCACACTCGGAAGTTAGCACAAGCAAGTAAGCATATCATCCCATATAAAGCATACTAGTACATGGTAATAGTGCTACATCCCAAAGTTGCGCCAGGGGGTATCGACCGCAGACGGCATAAACAGAACATGTAAAGGGTATCAAGTATGCTGGAGACGACGAAGGGCATCAGACCACAGAAATTCACGATGCACTAAATCGAACTATTTTTGGGCCAATTCAGGGATTTATTACCAATGGTTGATCAGGTCAAATTCGGAGTTAACACCCTCCGGTATCTGTGTCCTGAGTTTGAATAACCAGAATGTTTCTTGTTTAGCTAAAAGTTTGTCTTTATCACCACCCCTAAGGGGTTTTATAATGACTTCAATGGCTCTCCATTTAAATGAGGTAACATTACCTCAAACAAATGTAATGGATTGGCCAATCCAGATATATATATTAGGTTATTTATAAGATTCAAAATACATTGATGTATATATCTAAATAAAATAAGAAAAACAAAGATAAAAAAGTATCCAGTGATTAAGTATGTCTAATATAAATCCAAAAAAATGTCCCTTAAAGAATATCCTTAGGAAAAAAAGTGAAGTCCCACTTTAATGTTGAGAATAGATAAGGTGTCCGATAGGTCCGGAGATGAATAAAACTTGTGTGTCCTTTACAGCAATAGGATCAATAAACTAATTGATAAAAAAAAAAAGAAGGAACCTGTAAAAAAAACAGAGCAAACCTATAGCAAACAATTTCAATGAACTGAGCAAATGTAGGAAATATGCTCACCTTTTCCAACAGAAAACTTGGGCTGGTATGTCAAACACAAGTCTACGCATTTCAGCCTCTAAAAACGGTCTTTCTCAAGACTATACCAGTTATGTTGTACTCAGAGGATTTAAAGGCTCAAGTGACCAATAGTGTGTTGGGGGCGTGGCCCGAAAATGGCGCAAAAGTTGTTTATTGGTCTAGAGCGTTTATACAGAGAGGATGTACTGAGGTCCTTGTGGCCATTTTGAAAGTGGGCAAACGTTAGTTTGTATAAAGAGGATGTACTGAAGTCCTAGTAGCCATTTTGAAAGTGGGCAAACATTAGTTGCTCACTTTCGGCGAGATGACAACTTTTTCTTAGTAGCAGAAAAATGGCAAATTTTGGCAAGATAGTTGTTCTGAATTTTTTATTCTCATTTCAGCCCGAGTTGTGTTAAAAAGTGAGCATAATTGATTAAATGCAGAACTAATGGAAACGATGTGAATTTCTATAACGCAAACAGATTATTGCAGATGTAGCTTGCGCTATCCAGTATGTGATAAATATGTCAAAAATACATTAGAGGTGTCAAAAGGACACGTCCAAGATAGATATATGAAAGATATATATAAAGTAGAAAGCTAGTTAAATCCTAAAAAGAGGTCATGCTTGTTAAAGGAAAAAAAGAGATTACAAATTTGAATCATGATTTAAAAGGTGTTACTATAACTAAGATGTTATACTGTTCATCTTATCTTCTATATATATATATATATATATATATATATATATATAGTAAAATATCTAATCAGTATACATAAAATGTATTATTCCTTCTTAAATGTATGTAAAGATCTCCCTACTATCTATGTGCATCAAATGTATGAGGTAGATATAGAGTGGAGGAGTAAATATAAGTTTTTTACCATATACAGATTTGTATGCTGGATGTATACATCTACAATTGATTGCAATAGTACCATAAATAATTGGTATTTGGAATATGTTTACCATGAATGTGTAGTATGATTATAGTAATCTTTTTTATATTAGTGTGTACTGATATGTACCAGAATAATTCAATATTTTAGAAATATGGATATTTGCATATTTTGGGTAGAAAAAAAATCTCTGTTCATTCATAACTATGCTTAACTCCTTTTGATTGGTATAATAGGAGCAGATGGAAACTCTACATTAGTAGAGGGGGGGGGGGGAATATTGTTCTTTGAGAGAAATTAGAGATTATAGGAGATTATAGGAGATGTGCCACTTCAAAATTGGCATTTAGACCTTTGGGGTATATAGTATATAGTATCTAGTTCAAAGATCCATTTGTATTCTATTTTGAGTAACTTTTTTTCAAAGTCTCCTCCTCTCCAGTTTTTTTCAATTATTTGCAATCCCATGTATTTCATGGCTTTTGTTTCCCCATTATGTTTTTCTGTAAAATGTTTATATAGGGGGTGTCTTCATTTTTGCCTTTTATTTTGAGAAGATGTTCCCTAATGCGGTCTCGTAGGAATCTACTTGTTTGTCCTACATATTGTAGACCACAGGTATAGTCCAGTAGATATACCACACCCTTATCTTTGCATCTGATCATCTGGTTTATTTTAAATTTTTCTTTTGTAATAAAGGACTGAATGGTATTGTTCTTAAGACCATATTTACAGGCCTTGCATTTAATACATGGAAAAAAGCCTTTCAGTAAGTCTCCTTGGACTCCTCTCGTTATACTGGTTTTCTTTGTTCTCATAACGCTAGGTGCCAAAATCGATTTGAGATTTCGGGGTTTTCTGTATATAAAGTGTGGCTCCTTACTTAATTTCTCCCCTATGATGTTGTCTTCCTTTAGGACATCCCAGTGTCTTGAGTGTATTAAGAAATAAATGGAACGTCCATGTCACGATCACTCAGCTGATCACTCTTCCGACTTTCCTCTTCGGCGCTTTTGCGCTATGTTCCGTTGCCTAGCAACTTGGCTGAAGCTGTCCCTCTCGTCTGACGTCAGAATGGCTTCTTATTCTGGCGTCTTCTCTCCTCCGGTGCCTGTTTGTTTTTCCTCGGTGGCTAAGTGAGTACTCTTTTGAATCTGTGTTATTCTGAAACTGTGCTTGTTTAATCTCGACCCTGGTTAATCCCTACCTGACTGATTACACGTTGCTGGACATTGCTTGCAGGATTACTCTTTTGGTTAAGCCCTATCTGACTGATTACACGTTGCTGGACATTGCTTGCTGGATTACTCTTTTGGTTAACCCCTATCTGCCTGACTACACATTGCAGGACATTGCTTGCTGGATTACTCTTTTGGTTAACCCCTATCTGCCTGACTACACGTTGCTGGACATTGCTTGCTGGATTACTCTTTTGGTTAACCCCTACCTGCCTGATTACACGTTGCTGGACATTGCTTGCTTGATTATTCTATTGGTTAAGTCCTACCTGCCTGATTACACGTTACTGGACATTGCTTGCTGGATTACTCTTTTGGTTAACCCCTACCTGCCTGATTACACGTTGCTGGACATTGCTTGCTTGATTACTCTATTGGTTAACCCCTACCTGCCTGATTACACGTTGCTGGACATTGCTTGCTTGATTACTCTATTGGTTAACCCCTACCTGCCTGATTACACGTTGCTGGAGATTGCTTGCTTGATTACTCTATTGATTAACCCTATGTACACGAAGTCTCTTCTCCTGACCCTGCTGTGCCAACTCCCAGTCTATTACAGTGAGTATTTTATACTGTAGCTGTCGCAGGGTCAGGTCCTGGTATATACTCACAGTGCTAGGGTGTAATAATCCTCATTCTAGCATTTGGGTCTAACTCTGGACTTTACCTATCCTGACAGTCCAGAATATCTGCTTTGTTATGTGTGTCTTTTACTTTGTAATCGAGTAAGGTATTTCTCTCGATTCTGTCCACTTCTTCTACAGTTCTGTTGACATCATTCATGTTGTAACCCCTTTCCTTAAAGCATTCCAACAGGATCTTTGATTGCTCATGCCAGTCTGTTGTTTTAGAGCAGTTCTTTTTCACTCTTAGAAGCTGGCCTTTTGGTATATTTTTGATCCAGTTGGTATGGTGGCAGCTTTTCTGATGAAGGTAGTTGCTGCAATCTACAGGTTTGAAGTATGTTGATGTTTTGATGACTCCTTTAATTGAATCAATTTTAAGGTCAAGGAAGTTTATTTCTTCATATGAGCACTGGTATGTCAATATCAAGTTGGCTGTATTTTGATTCATTACACTGAGAGTGTGCTTTAGGTCTTCAAGGCTTCCCCTCCATATCATCAAGATGTCATCAATATATCTGCGGTAGAGGACCAAGTCCGCACTGGCTGGGCATGAGTCCCAAAAAATTGATTCCCATTTGCCCATGTATAGATTGGCATACCTCGGTGTGAGCTTTGAGAAAGCTCTGACTGGTGAAACGCACGTCAGGCATGAGCCAAGTGCTATGGGGGTATGAGAAGAGTCTATTGATATCTATTGATATTTAAACAGTTTGATAATTGGTATTTTGCCTTTTTTTTCTGCACGTCACATTCATACTGATAAGCCATTACAGTATGCTAACTTTGGTATTGATCCAAGGAAGAATGTAAATATTTTTTTGATGATATTTATTGTGAGATTTTTTTGCAATATTGTGAGTGCCTACAAAGGACAAACTCAGGCTCCAGAGCATTCGGTCACGCGGCCCCTACTTTCTAGAACTCTTTACGCAATCAGAGAGGCACCATCCTTACAGACTTTTAAAAAAAAGCTAAAGACCCACCTCTTCCATCAGGCATTCAGTCCGCTTATCTGACCTTCGGAAACTCCTAACTTTTATGTCTTTATGTTGGTATATTTGTAAAGTGCTTTGAGTCTCACAGGGAGAAAAGCGCTATATAAATCGCAAATTATTATTATTAAATGTCTTTATTTCCATCACTTTAAAGATCACACCGTTTATATTGTGCACAGATCCGGAGACATTTATACAAAAACAAATACATTTCACATTTTTTTAAAGGGACATTAAACTTTAAAGTTGTTCTTTCATGATTCAGACACACCATGCAATTTTAAACAACTTTCCAATTTACTTCTATTATCACATTTTCTTTGTTCTCTTAGTATACTTTGTTGAAAAGGAGGAAGGTAAGCTCAGGAGCGTGCACGTATATGCAGAACTATATGGCAGCAGTTTAGGTGGAATATTATAGCAAGAACACAAGATGGTAGCACATTTTCTTTTTTCAGCCATGTAGTGCTCCAGACATGTGTACACTACCTACCTAGATATCTCTTCAACAAAGAATACTGTGAGACTGAAGCAATTTTGATAATAGAAGTAAATGTAAACCTTTTTAAACCTCTATGCTAAATCTGAATCATGAAAGAAACAGGTTTGGTTTGTATGTCCCTTTAACAGAAGCTTCTAAAACATGACAGTTTCTAAACTATAATTTATTATTTAAATAAATACAAAATAGGGATTAGTTATGTTAACAAGTGTTGCTAGTGGGGGAGAATGTAACACATAGATATTACAGAACATGTCAGATATATTAAGGGATGTAATAAAGTTCAGACAAAAAACACCTGAAGCGCAGAATGAAAAGCTCTGTAACGCAACCCCATTGATGTCTACGGGGGAAAAAAAAGTTACGTTTAAACCAAACACCCTAACATAAACCCCAAGTCTAAACACCCCTAATCTGCCGCCCCCAACATCGTCGACACCTAAATAAAGTTATTAACCCCTAAACCTCTGGCCTCCCACATCACTGCCACTAAATAAACCTATTAACCTCTAAACCGACAGCCTCCACATCGCAAAAACTAAATTAAACTATTAACCCCTAAACCTAACAACCCCCTAACTTTTAATTGAAATTACAAGATCCCTATCTTAAAATAAATAAAAACTTACCTGGGAAGTAAAAAAAAACATACGGCTAGATTACGAGTTTTGTCGGTAAAGCCGTGCGGTGCTAACGCTCAGTTCCAGCTCACTGCACACCTACAAACAACTCTGGTATTACAAATTTTGTTCAACCTGGCGTTAGCCTCTAAAAAGTGAGCGTGGAGCAAAATTTAGCTCCACATCTCACTGTAATACCAGTGCTACTTACGGTAGCGGTAAGATGGCTAAACGTGCTCGTGCACGATTTCCCCATAGGAAACAATGGGGCTGAGCTGGCTGAAAAAAACCTAACACCTGCAAAAAAAGCAGCGTTCAGCTCCTAACGCAGCCCCATTGTTTCCTATGGGGAAAGAAAAGTTATGTCTGCACCTAACACCCTAACATGAACCCCGAGTCTAAACACCCCTAATCTTACACTTATTAACCCCTAATCTGCCGCCCCCGCTATCGCTGACACCTACATTATATTATATTATTAACCCCTAATCTGCCGCTCCGGACACCGCCGCCACCTACATTATACATTATACTTATCAACCCCTAATCTACTGCCCCCAACATCGCCGACACCTACATTATATTTATTAACTTAGGGTTAGACTTAGGTTTAGGGGTTAATACATTTAATATAGTAGCGGCGATGTTGGGGTCGGAAGATTAGGGGTTAATAAATGTAGTTAGGTGTCGGCGATGTTAGGGACGGCAGATTAGGGGTTAATAAAATTGAACTAGTGTTTGCGAGGCGGGAGTGCGGCAGTTTAGGGGTTAATATACTTATTAAAGTGGCGGTGATCTCCGGTCGGCAGATTAGGGGTTAAACATTTTAGTTAAGTGTTTCCGATGTGTGGGGGGGGCCTCGGATTAGGGGTTAATAGGTAGTTTATAGGTGTTAGTGTACTTTTAGCACTTTAGTTAAGAGCTTTATGTTCCGGCGTTAGCCCATAATACTCTTAACTACTGACTTTTAAATGCGGTAGGAGTCTTGGAGGTAGAGGGTGTACCGCTCACTTTTTCAGGCAATCGTAATACTGGCGTTAGGCAAATGCCATTAAAAAGATAGGATCCGAAATTTAAGTAAGGGGATTTGCGGTAAGCTAAAATCGCGGAAAAAAAGTGAGCGGTACACCTGTACCTGTCAGACTCGTAATACCAGCGGGCATTAAAAAGCAGCGTTAGGACCCCTTAACGCTGCTTTTTAAGGCTAACGCCAAACTCGTAATCTAGCCGATAGTTTAAACTATAAATTAAACTAACATTACTATTATACTAAAATTAAAATAACCATCAATTAAATATATTAAAGTACACAATAAAAAAACTAACACTACTAAAACACCCCTTACACTTATTAACCCCTAATCTGCCGCCCCCGCTATCGCTGACACCTACATTATATTATTAACCCCTAATCTGCCACTCCGGACTCCGCTGCCACCTATATTATACTTATCAACCCCTAATCTACTGCCCCCAACATCGCCGACACCTACATTATATTTATTAACCCCTAATCTCCCTCCCCCAATGTCACTGCAACTATATTAAATTTATTAACCCCTAATCTTCCGACCCCAACATCGCTGCCACCTACCTACACTTATTAACCCCTAATCTGCCTCCCCATAGTGTCGCCGCAACTATATTAAATTTATTAACCCCTAATCTTCCGACCCCCAACGTCGCCGCTACTATATTACATTTATTAACCCCTAAACCTAAGTCTAACCCTAAGTCTAACCCCCCCTAACTTAAATATAATTTAAATTAAACGAAATAAATTTAACATAATTAGATAAATTATTCCTATTTAAAACTAAATACTTACCGATAAAAAAAACCTAAGCTAGCTACAATATAACTAATAGTTACATTGTAGCTAGCTTAGTATTTATATTTATTTTACAGGCAACTTTGTATTTATTTTAACTAGGTACAATAGTTATTAAATAGTTATTAACTATTTAATAACCACCTAGCTAAAAAAAGTATAAAATTACCTGTAAAATAAACCCTAACCTAAGTTATAATTACACCTAACACTACACTATCATTAAACTAATTTCCTAAAATACCTACAATTAAATTAAATAAACTAAATTATGAAAAAAACAAAACACTAAATTACAGAGAAAAAAAAAGAATTACAAGAATTTTAAACTAATTACACCTAATCTAATCCCCCTAATAAAATAAAAAAGCCCCCCAAAATAATAACATTTCCTACCCTATACTAAACTTCAATCCGATTGGCTGATTGCATCAGCCAATAGGATTTTTCCTACCTTAATTCAAGGGACGCCATCTTGGATGACGTCACTTAAAGGAATCTTCATTCAGTCGTTGGATCATGAAAGAAGAGGATGCTCCGCGTCGGATGTCTTCAAGATGGACCCGCTCCACTCCGGATGGAAGAAGATAGAAGATGCCGACAGGATGAAGAGTTCTGCCAGTCTGGATGTCCTCTTCTGCCCAGATTGGATGAAGACTTCTGCCCCTCTGGAGGTCCACTTGTGCACGGCTGGGTGAAGACGGCTCAAGGTAGGGTGATCTTCAAGGGGGTAGTGTTAGTTTTTTTTTTTTAAGGGGGATTGGATGGGTTTTAGAGTAGGGTTGGGTGTGTGGGTGGTGGGTTTTAATGTTGGGGCGGTATTGTATTTTTTTTTACAGGTGTAGGAACTGATTACTTTGGGGCAATGCCCCGCAAAAAGCCCTTTTAAGGGCTATTTGTAATTTAGTATAGGGTAGAGAATTTTATTATTTTGGGGGGCTTTTTTATTTTATTAGGGGGATTAGATTAGGTGTAATTAGTTTAAAATTCTTGTAATTCTTTTTTTTTCTGTAGTTTTTTCTGTAGTTTAGTGTGTTTTTTTCCCGTAATTTAGTTTATTTAATTTAATTGTAGGTATTTTAGGTAATTAGTTTAATGATAGTGTAGTGTTAGGTGCAATTATAACTTAGGTTAGGGTTTATTTTACAGGTAATTTTATACTTTTTTTAGCTAGGTGGTTATTAAATAGTTAATAACTATTTAATAACTATTGTACCTAGTTAAAATAAATACAAAGTTGCCTGTAAAATAAATATAAATACTAAGCTAGCTACAATGTAACTATTAGTTATATTGTAGCTAGCTTAGGTTTTTTTTATCGGTAAGTATTTAGTTTTAAATAGGAATAATTTATCTAATTATGTTAAATTTATTTCGTTTAATTTAAATTATATTTAAGTTAGGGGGGGTTAGACTTAGGGTTAGACTTAGGTTTAGGGGTTAATAAATGTAATATAGTAGCGGCGACGTTGGGGGTCGGAAGATTAGGGGTTAATAAATTTAATATAGTTGCGGCGACACTATGGGGAGGCAGATTAGGGGTTAATAAGTGTAGGTAGGTGGCAGCGATGTTGGGGTCGGAAGATTAGGGGTTAATAAATTTAATATAGTTGCAGTGACATTGGGGGAGGGAGATTAGGGGTTAATAAATATAATGTAGGTGTCGGCGATGTTGGGGGCAGTAGATTAGGGGTTGATAAGTATAATATAGGTGGCAGCGGAGTCCGGAGTGGCAGATTAGGGGTTAATAATATAATGTAGGTGTCAGCGATAGCGGGGGCGGCAGATTAGGGGTTAATAAGTGTAAGGGGTGTTTTAGTAGTGTTAGTTTTTTTATTGTGTACTTTAATATATTTAATTGATGGTTATTTTAATTTTAGTATAATAGTAATGTTAGTTTAATTTATAGTTTAAACTATCGGCTAGATTACGAGTTTGGCGTTAGCCTTAAAAAGCAGCGTTAAGGGGTCCTAACGCTGCTTTTTAATGCCCGCTGGTATTACGAGTCTGACAGGTACAGGTGTACCGCTCACTTTTTTTTCCGCGATTTTAGCTTACCGCAAATCCCCTTACTTAAATTTCGGATCCTATCTTTTTAATGGCATTTGCCTAACGCCAGTATTACGATTGCCTGAAAAAGTGAGCGGTACACCCTCTACCTCCAAGACTCCTACCGCATTTAAAAGTCAGTAGTTAAGAGTATTATGGGCTAACGCCGGAACATAAAGCTCTTAACTAAAGTGCTAAAAGTACACTAACACCTATAAACTACCTATTAACCCCTAATCCGAGGCCCCCCCCACACATCGGAAACACTTAACTAAAATGTTTAACCCCTAATCTGCCGACCGGACATCACCGCCACTTTAATAAGTATATTAACCCCTAAACTGCCGCACTCCCGCCTCGCAAACACTAGTTCAATTTTATTAACCCCTAATCTGCCGTCCCTAACATCGCCGACACCTAACTACATTTATTAACCCCTAATCTTCCGACCCCAACATCGCCGCTACTATATTAAATGTATTAACCCCTAAACCTAAGTCTAACCCTAAGTTAATAAATATAATGTAGGTGTCGGCGATGTTGGGGGCAGTAGATTAGGGGTTGATAAGTATAATGTATAATGTAGGTGGCGGCGGTGTCCGGAGCGGCAGATTAGGGGTTAATAATATAATATAATGTAGGTGTCAGCGATAGCGGGGGGCGGCAGATTAGGGGTTAATAAGTGTAAGATTAGGGGTGTTTAGACTCGGGGTTCATGTTAGGGTGTTAGGTGCAGACATAACTTTTCTTTCCCCATAGGAAACAATGGGGCTGCGTTAGGAGCTGAACGCTGCTTTTTTTGCAGGTGTTAGGTTTTTTTCAGCCAGCTCAGCCCCATTGTTTCCTATGGGGAAATCGTGCACGAGCACGTTTAGCCATCTTACCGCTACCGTAAGTAGCACTGGTATTACAGTGAGATGTGGAGCTAAATTTTGCTCCACGCTCACTTTTTAGAGGCTAACGCCAGGTTGAACAAAATTTGTAATACCAGAGTTGTTTGTAGGTGTGCAGTGAGCTGGAACTGAGCGTTAGCACCGCACGGCTTTACCGACAAAACTCGTAATCTAGCCGTATGTTTTTTTTTACTTCCCAGGTAAGTTTTTATTTATTTTAAGATAGGGATCTTGTAATTTCAATTAAAAGTTAGGGGGTTGTTAGGTTTAGGGGTTAATAGTTTAATTTAGTTTTTGCGATGTGGAGGCTGTCGGTTTAGAGGTTAATAGGTTTATTTAGTGGCAGTGATGTGGGAGGCCAGAGGTTTAGGGGTTAATAACTTTATTTAGGTGTCGACGATGTTGGGGGCGGCAGATTAGGGGTGTTTAGACTTGGGGTTTATGTTAGGGTGTTTGGTTTAAACGTAACTTTTTTTTCCCCCGTAGACATCAATGGGGTTGCGTTACAGAGCTTTTCATTCTGCGCTTCAGGTGTTTTTTGTCTGAACTTTATTACATCCCTTAATATATCTGACATGTTCTGTAATATCTATGTGTTACATTCTCCCCCACTAGCAACACTTGTTAACATAACTAATCCCTATTTTGTATTTATTTAAATAATAAATTATAGTTTAGAAACTGTCATGTTTTAGAAGCTTCTGTTAAAGGGACATACAAACCAAACCTGTTTCTTTCATGATTCAGATTTAGCATAGAGGTTTAAAAAGGTTTACATTTACTTCTATTATCAAAATTGCTTCAGTCTCACAGTATTCTTTGTTGAAGAGATATCTAGGTAGGTAGTGTACACATGTCTGGAGCACTACATGGCTGAAAAAAGAAAATGTGCTACCATCTTGTGTTCTTGCTATAATATTCCACCTAAACTGCTGCCATATAGTTCTGCATATACGTGCACGCTCCTGAGCTTACCTTCCTCCTTTTCAACAAAGTATACTAAGAGAACAAAGAAAATGTGATAATAGAAGTAAATTGGAAAGTTGTTTAAAATTGCATGGTGTGTCTGAATCATGAAAGAACAACTTTAAAGTTTAATGTCCCTTTAAAAAAATGTGAAATGTATTTGTTTTTGTATAAATGTCTCCGGATCTGTGCACAATATAAACGGTGTGATCTTTAAAGTGATGGAAATAAAGACATTTAATAATAATAATTTGCGATTTATATAGCGCTTTTCTCCCTGTGAGACTCAAAGCACTTTACAAATATACCAACATAAAGACATAAAAGTTAGGAGTTTCCGAAGGTCAGATAAGCGGACTGAATGCCTGATGGAAGAGGTGGGTCTTTAGCTTTTTTTTAAAAGTCTGTAAGGATGGTGCCTCTCTGATTGCGTAAAGAGTTCTAGAAAGTAGGGGCCGCGTGACCGAATGCTCTGGAGCCTGAGTTTGTCCTTTGTAGGCACTCACAATATTGCAAAAAAATCTCACAATAAATATCATCAAAAAAATATTTACATTCTTCCTTGGATCAATACCAAAGTTAGCATACTGTAATGGCTTATCAGTATGAATGTGACGTGCAGAAAAAAAAGGCAAAATACCAATTATCAAACTGTTTAAATATCAATAGATATCAATAGACTCTTCTCATACCCCCATAGCACTTGGCTCATGCCTGACGTGCGTTTCACCAGTCAGAGCTTTCTCAAAGCTCACACCGAGGTATGCCAATCTATACATGGGCAAATGGGAATCAATTTTTTGGGACTCATGCCCAGCCAGTGCGGACTTGGTCCTCTACCGCAGATATATTGATGACATCTTGATGATATGGAGGGGAAGCCTTGAAGACCTAAAGCACACTCTCAGTGTAATGAATCAAAATACAGCCAACTTGATATTGACATACCAGTGCTCATATGAAGAAATAAACTTCCTTGACCTTAAAATTGATTCAATTAAAGGAGTCATCAAAACATCAACATACTTCAAACCTGTAGATTGCAGCAACTACCTTCATCAGAAAAGCTGCCACCATACCAACTGGATCAAAAATATACCAAAAGGCCAGCTTCTAAGAGTGAAAAAGAACTGCTCTAAAACAACAGACTGGCATGAGCAATCAAAGATCCTGTTGGAATGCTTTAAGGAAAGGGGTTACAACATGAATGATGTCAACAGAACTGTAGAAGAAGTGGACAGAATCGAGAGAAATACCTTACTCGATTACAAAGTAAAAGACACACATAACAAAGCAGATATTCTGGACTGTCAGGATAGGTAAAGTCCAGAGTTAGACCCAAATGCTAGAATGAGGATTATTACACCCTAGCACTGTGAGTATATACCAGGACCTGACCCTGCGACAGCTACAGTATAAAATACTCACTGTAATAGACTGGGAGTTGGCACAGCAGGGTCAGGAGAAGAGACTTCGTGTACATAGGGTTAATCAATAGAGTAATCAAGCAAGCAATCTCCAGCAACGTGTAATCAGGCAGGTAGGGGTTAACCAATAGAGTAATCAAGCAAGCAATGTCCAGCAACGTGTAATCAGGCAGGTAGGGGTTAACCAATAGAGTAATCAAGCAAGCAATGTCCAGCAACGTGTAATCAGGCAGGTAGGGGTTAACCAAAAGAGTAATCCAGCAAGCAATGTCCAGTAACGTGTAATCAGGCAGGTAGGACTTAACCAATAGAATAATCAAGCAAGCAATGTCCAGCAACGTGTAATCAGGCAGGTAGGGGTTAACCAAAAGAGTAATCCAGCAAGCAATGTCCAGCAACGTGTAGTCAGGCAGATAGGGGTTAACCAAAAGAGTAATCCAGCAAGCAATGTCCTGCAATGTGTAGTCAGGCAGATAGGGGTTAACCAAAAGAGTAATCCAGCAAGCAATGTCCAGCAACGTGTAATCAGTCAGATAGGGCTTAACCAAAAGAGTAATCCTGCAAGCAATGTCCAGCAACGTGTAATCAGTCAGGTAGGGATTAACCAGGGTCGAGATTAAACAAGCACAGTTTCAGAATAACACAGATTCAAAAGAGTACTCACTTAGCCACCGAGGAAAAACAAACAGGCACCGGAGGAGAGAAGACGCCAGAATAAGAAGCCATTCTGACGTCAGACGAGAGGGACAGCTTCAGCCAAGTTGCTAGGCAACGGAACATAGCGCAAAAGCGCCGAAGAGGAAAGTCGGAAGAGTGATCAGCTGAGTGATCGTGACATGGACGTTCCATTTATTTCTTAATACACTCAAGACACTGGGATGTCCTAAAGGAAGACAACATCATAGGGGAGAAATTAAGTAAGGAGCCACACTTTATATACAGAAAACCCCGAAATCTCAAATCGATTTTGGCACCTAGCGTTATGAGAACAAAGAAAACCAGTATAACGAGAGGAGTCCAAGGAGACTTACTGAAAGGCTTTTTTCCATGTATTAAATGCAAGGCCTGTAAATATGGTCTTAAGAACAATACCATTCAGTCCTTTATTACAAAAGAAAAATTTAAAATAAACCAGATGATCAGATGCAAAGATAAGGGTGTGGTATATCTACTGGACTATACCTGTGGTCTACAATATGTAGGACAAACAAGTAGATTCCTACGAGACCGCATTAGGGAACATCTTCTCAAAATAAAAGGCAAAAATGAAGACACCCCCTATATAAACATTTTACAGAAAAACATAATGGGGAAACAAAAGCCATGAAATACATGGGATTGCAAATAATTGAAAAAAACTGGAGAGGAGGAGACTTTGAAAAAAAGTTACTCAAAATAGAATACAAATGGATCTTTGAACTAGATACTATATACTATATACCCCAAAGGTCTAAATGCCAATTTTGAAGTGGCACATCTCCTATAATCTCCTATAATCTCTAATTTCTCTCAAAGAACAATATTCCCCCCCCCCCCTCTACTAATGTAGAGTTTCCATCTGCTCCTATTATACCAATCAAAAGGAGTTAAGCATAGTTATGAATGAACAGAGATTTTTTTTCTACCCAAAATATGCAAATATCCATATTTCTAAAATATTGAATTATTCTGGTACATATCAGTACACACTAATATAAAAAAGATTACTATAATCATACTACACATTCATGGTAAACATATTCCAAATACCAATTATTTATGGTACTATTGCAATCAATTGTAGATGTATACATCCAGCATACAAATCTGTATATGGTAAAAAACTTATATTTACTCCTCCACTCTATATCTACCTCATACATTTGATGCACATAGATAGTAGGGAGATCTTTACATACATTTAAGAAGGAATAATACATTTTATGTATACTGATTAGATATTTTACTATATATATATATATATATATATATATATATATATATATATATAGAAGATAAGATGAACAGTATAACATCTTAGTTATAGTAACACCTTTTAAATCATGATTCAAATTTGTAATCTCTTTTTTTCCTTTAACAAGCATGACCTCTTTTTAGGATTTAACTAGCTTTCTACTTTATATATATCTTTCATATATCTATCTTGGACGTGTCCTTTTGACACCTCTAATGTATTTTTGACATATTTATCACATACTGGATAGCGCAAGCTACATCTGCAATAATCTGTTTGCGTTATAGAAATTCACATCGTTTCCATTAGTTCTGCATTTAATCAATTATGCTCACTTTTTAACACAACTCGGGCTGAAATGAGAATAAAAAATTCAGAACAACTATCTTGCCAAAATTTGCCATTTTTCTGCTACTAAGAAAAAGTTGTCATCTCGCCGAAAGTGAGCAACTAATGTTTGCCCACTTTCAAAATGGCTACTAGGACTTCAGTACATCCTCTTTATACAAACTAACGTTTGCCCACTTTCAAAATGGCCACAAGGACCTCAGTACATCCTCTCTGTATAAACGCTCTAGACCAATAAACAACTTTTGCGCCATTTTCGGGCCACGCCCCCAACACACTATTGGTCACTTGAGCCTTTAAATCCTCTGAGTACAACATAACTGGTATAGTCTTGAGAAAGACCGTTTTTAGAGGCTGAAATGCGTAGACTTGTGTTTGACATACCAGCCCAAGTTTTCTGTTGGAAAAGGTGAGCATATTTCCTACATTTGCTCAGTTCATTGAAATTGTTTGCTATAGGTTTGCTCTGTTTTTTTTACAGGTTCCTTCTTTTTTTTTTTATCAATTAGTTTATTGATCCTATTGCTGTAAAGGACACACAAGTTTTATTCATCTCCGGACCTATCGGACACCTTATCTATTCTCAACATTAAAGTGGGACTTCACTTTTTTTCCTAAGGATATTCTTTAAGGGACATTTTTTTTGGATTTATATTAGACATACTTAATCACTGGATACTTTTTTATCTTTGTTTTTCTTATTTTATTTAGATATATACATCAATGTATTTGAATCTTATAAATAACCTAATATATATATCTGGATTGGCCAATCCATTACATTTGTTTGAGGTAATGTTACCTCATTTAAATGGAGAGCCATTGAAGTCATTATAAAACCCCTTAGGGGTGGTGATAAAGACAAACTTTTAGCTAAACAAGAAACATTCTGGTTATTCAAACTCAGGACACAGATACCGGAGGGTGTTAACTCCGAATTTGACCTGATCAACCATTGGTAATAAATCCCTGAATTGGCCCAAAAATAGTTCGATTTAGTGCATCGTGAATTTCTGTGGTCTGATGCCCTTCGTCGTCTCCAGCATACTTGATACCCTTTACATGTTCTGTTTATGCCGTCTGCGGTCGATACCCCCTGGCGCAACTTTGGGATGTAGCACTATTACCATGTACTAGTATGCTTTATATGGGATGATATGCTTACTTGCTTGTGCTAACTTCCGAGTGTGCCCTTACTCAAACATTCTCCCCATGATTTGCATTATACACTATCTATATATACATTATTCCCAGGCATCTATGACATGTATACCTGTTAGGATTAAAAAGGGTGTAGATGACCATTTAATAATACCAATTGATAGTGAGTTATCAGAATATGCTTATATATACAGGAGGTTCTAATATCACCAGCACTGTGTTTGCAACATCAATATCTTTATGTAACACTGTGATACAATACCGGTTGCCAGTGATAACATGTATTAGCATATTAATGCACAGTTTTGTGCCTCTATGTGCCATGAATAGAATATAGCAATAGAAACGATGTATTAATCTATATGATCCACTTGTATATATCCTATATATGGTTTCTTGTTAATCATTGTTAACATATCTGAGATTTATATATATATGCAATCCATGATCTAATATTACAGGTAATATCATGGGTATTAGGGACTAAGTGTTAGGGGATATTTAATATGACAAATGTTCAAATTTGTTTGCTGTCTGCTCTAGATATTAAGCACTGTATTCAACATTTGCAATGATGAGTATATATTTTTGCAGTATTATTATTCCCATGGGCATTTCGTCTTTTTAACATATACATACATATGGATTTTGCTCGTTTGGAATGCATGTCCAAGATATCAAATATAAACCCTTATATACCATTTGCTATCTAATGTAACACTTTAGTGATAAGTTTTATTATAAGACTTCCTATGCGATAAGCGTTTTTAAATGCCAATCTACAGTATAACGAAATTGCTATAAGCAGACTTTATATGATATAACTCAATTTTTGATCCTAATAGCTAATCTTTAATAATCAGATTCCAAACCATTCCAGCATTTCAAGAGTTTAAATATGAGTCTCAGCCCTCACTTTCCTTTGACCAATTAGAGAGTGGTATATCCTTTTTAAACCAATCTAATTTTATGGTGTGGTCAGGTTTAGGATTACGGCCACAAGCCGAAACTAGTCAGACCCTTCACCTTGTCCTTCTTTTTCCTGCTGCTGGAATTTTTAATCAATTGTATAATAAAAGAGTTGAACTTTTTAACCGGAGGTTCTGCGCTTTCTCTTTTGTTCTTATTTGTTTGATATGTTTTGAAATTAGGACAATTTTTAGTATACTCCTTATTAAGCTTCCTCATATGTGACCACTGATCTACACAGTAACACAAGCTACATATTTAGCAATACGGCTCTTTTTTCCAATCAATAGTAGTGCACCTATACCAACTAGATTAGCTATCTAATACTGTAGACAGACACCATTCTATACTATATGCAGACAATAGTCGCTCTGCTTTTGTTCTAGTTTAACACATCTCTACATATATCAAGCCATTTTCTATAAGGCTCATTTAGCAACATATGTATCTATTTTAATGATCAACTCTAAACTCTTAACTGCCTATTTCTAGGAACATCTGTTTCTATTTTGTCTTTTTTTGTAAGCCAAACATAAATTAGTACAGGCACTAGATGCAAATTGCTGGTGCTTTTATTCTATCTTTTTGAATTTGTTATTATACATCCTTATTTTGTTTTTCTATTCTTATGCGCTATAAAACTACACACTGCACATTTTACACTAGATGTTATAATACTATACAAAACTTCTAAATATACTACAGTTGTTGACTGTTTTAAACCCCTTGAGCTATAGAGGCTCTTTTTATTTGTGTTAAAATCTTTTATATACTCAATGTATTGTCTATGTATTCTGTATAAAAGGAAAGTTACACATACATACTAAGTCTTGCTTTGTCATTACCAATCAATACTAAATATACTGAATGACAGTCACTACACATTCCTACTTTTTAACGTACTGTAGCCTCTTGTAAGGGGCTCCTTCAAACAACACATTCTTCTATCAAGGACAATTACTTTGGGCATTTGTTCTATATAGAAGTTGAGCAAGTACGGTTTACATTTTGCGCTTGACTCTACACTACACCTTCTAAACTGTAATCCTCTTTTACCCTTAATCCTGACATTAACCCCTTAAATGACCACAGCACTTTCCATTTTCTGTCCGTTTGGGACCAAGGCTATTTTTACATTTTTGCGGGTGTTTGTGTTTAGCTGTAATGTTCCTCTTGCTCATTTACTGTACCCACACATATTATATACTGTTTTTTTCTCGCCATTAAATGGACTTTCCAAAGGATACCATTATTTTTCATCATATCTTATAAGTTTACTATAAAAAATTTTATAAAATATGAGAAAAAAATGGAAAAAAAAACTTTTTCTAACTTTGACCCCCAAAATCTGTTACACATCTACAACCACCAAAAAACACCCATGCTAAATATTTTCTAAATTTTGTCCTGAGTTTAGAAATACCCAATGTTTACATGTTCTTTGCTTTTTTTGCAAGTTTATAGGGCCATAAATACAAGTAGAACTTTGCTATTTCCAAACCAATTTTATTCAAGATTAGCGCTAGTTACATTGGGGACACTGATATCTTTCAGGAATCCCTGAATATCCCTTGACATGTATATATTTTTTTTTAGAAGACATCCCAAAGTATTGATCTAGGCAATTTTTGGTATATTTCATGCCACCATTTCACCGCCAAATGCGAGTCAAATACAAAAAATCGTTCACTTTTTCACAAACTTTTCGGTTTCTCACTGAAATTATTACAAAACAGCTTGTGCAATTATGGCATAAATGGTTGTAAATTTTTCTCTGGGGATCCCCTTTGTTCAGAAATAGCAGACATATCTGGTTTTGGCATTGCTTTTTGGTAATTAGAAGGCCGCTAAATGCCGCTGCGTCACCACACGTGTATTATGCCCAGCCAGTGCAGGGGTTAAGTAGGGAGCTTGTAGGGTTAATTTTAGCTTTAGTGTAGTGTAGCAGACAACCCAAAGTATTGATCTAGGCCATTTTGGTATATTGCATGCCACCATTTATACCCGCCAAATGCGATCAAATACAAAAAAAAAAGTTGAATTTTTCACAATTTTAGGTTTCTCACTGAAATGATTTACAAACAGCTTGTGCAATTATGCACAAATGGGTTGTAAATGCTTCTCTGGGATCCCCTTTGTTCAGAAATAGCAGACATATATGACTTTGGCGTTGCTTTCTGGTAATTAGAAGGCCGCTAAATGCTGCTGTGCATCACACGTGTATTATGGCTAGCAGTGAAGGGGTTAATTAGGTAGTTTGTAGGGAGCTTTGCAGGGGTTAATTTTTAGCTTTAGTGTAGAGATCAGCCTCCCACCTGACACATCAGACCCCCTGATCCCTCCCAAACAGCTCCCCTTCCCTCCCCCACCCCCACAATTGTCCCCCGCCATCTTAAGTACTGGCAGAAAGTCTGCAGTACTAAAATAAAAGTTTTTTTTATTTTAATTTTTTATTTTTTTAAAGCAAATTTACATATGCTGTGGTATAGCATCCCCCCTTAGCCCCCAACATGCCCTGATCCCCCCAAAACAGCTCTCTAATCCTCCCCATCTGCCTTATTGGGGGCCATCTTGCAAATTAAAAAGTTTTTTTTTTGTTTTTAATTTTATTTTCTGTAGTGTAGCTTCCCCCTTCCCCACAGACCAACCCCCACCACCTGCCTGATCTTTTTTTTTTTTTCAACTTTTTTTTTCCCCTTTTCTGTCCATTTTACTGTTACTTTTTCTGTAGTGCAGCGGTTCCCACCCGCTCCCTCCCGTGCACGCGGCCCGCCCCCCACCCTCCCCGTGCACGGCGCGCGTGCCCTGTGCGCACCCCCGGGCAATCCCCGCCCCGATCCCGCCCCCCTCAGCATCATCCAGGGCCATCAATGGCCGCCACCCGCCTCCCACACCGGCTCCCACACACCAACGAACCTAGCCGTTAATGTCCGGTTGCAGAGAGGGGCCACAGAGTGGCTCTCTCTGCATTGATGGCTAAAAATGGTTATTGCAGGATGCCTCGATATCGAGGCATCACTGCAATAACCGGAAAGCAGCTGGAACGAGCAGGATCGCTTCCAGCTGCTTTCCCACACCGAGGACGTGCAGGGTACGTCCTCAGGCGTTTAACTGCCTTTTTTTTGAGGACGTACCCTGCACGTCCTTGGTCGTTAAGGGGTTAAACAAATCAGAGCACTAAGAGTTTGATGTTTATTCTATTATGTGTACCGAAAAAAAAGAATTGCCTAAAGCAATTTCCTCACCTAAAGAATCACAGCGCTATCACTAAAAATATACACCAACAAGGGCAGCATGCAGAATTTTTCCCATCACCTTCAATCTCTGGGTTCATAAGTTATTTTATTAATGAGCAAACTGTATGAAAAAGGTTCTGTGTAAACTTGTGCACAGCAGAAAAATTTGTTTTGGTTAGTTTCGGGACCGATTTGGATTTTTTCAAATTTAGTTTTGGATCGATTAGAATTCAGATACATTCGAATGTATTAGTTTTGGATTCATTTGGATTCTAATAAATTTGGATGTATTCATTTAAGTTTCTATTTGTAAATTTGGAAATTTTGGTATGTGTTATGTTGATTCAGATGGTTTTAAGTTACATAAACAGAAATATTTCACTGTTCTATCTTACGAATCTCAACTAAATTTATTTTTTATACTGAATTCCGAATAGCCCCATCGCCATTTGAATGTAACAAATAAATCTGAACTAATTCAGATTTATTTGTTACAATGTATTCGGATAATAGTTTAGTTTTGCTAGGGTTATCGGAAATTTGAATCGATTAGACCCTCCGAATTTGGCTAATTTATACTGAATTTCAATTTGAAACTAAACAAAACACACATGTCTAGTTCTGTGGAGCAACCCTATGTTTTGGGGTGATTTTTGTGTTGCTGCTTTGATTTTGTTGGTTAAATTGCCTGTCCAGTAGGTACAAGTTGCTTAGAATAAATCTTAGAAGTGTCTGTTAGTCTATCTTTTCCAAAAAACATGATTTCCTAATCGGTCAAAGAGTTTTCCTAAGCTTTTTTAGCTACATCAGTTTAGTCTTCTTTCCTGTGAGTACTATATGTTTTCATACTTTTATATCCTTTCAGTAGATCTAGTGTTGCTAATGTTTGTTAGAAAGAACATAGTCTATACATGGTGAAGAGTATTTAAAACATGGGCTCGTCAGGATTTGAACCCAGGGACCTCTCGCACCCAAAGCGAGAATCATACCCCTAGACCAATTAGCCAGAATGTTGCTGTGGTAATGCTGACAAGCATTTGGTTGGATATGGCTGGGAACATATCATCAAAAAGGAAAATCCAAAAGGAATCTTTCCTGTGTTTAATATCCTTCAAATGACTGCAGGAATTATAATTTATTTGTGAATGAGATACACGGAGAAGGCATCTGAGGAAGTTAAATCTTCAGGAGGAGTCTATTTAAAGGGTATAGTTCTGTGGATTTCTTTTTTCA
>NC_069502.1:830791748-830831748 GCF_027579735.1 Bombina bombina
GATGTGGATTGCTGACAGGTGGCAAGAGTGAGACTCTGCCCAGCGAATTATCTTTGATACTTCCATCATTGCTAGGGAGCTTCTTGTCCCTCCCTGATGGTTGATGTAAGCTACAGTCGTGATGTTGTCCGACTGAAACCTGATGAACCCCCGAGTTGTCAACTGGGGCCAAGCCAGGAGGGCATTGAGAACTGCTCTCAATTCCAGAATGTTTATTGGCAGGAGACTCTCCTCCTGACTCCATTGTCCCTGAGCCTTCAGAGAATTCCAGACGGCACCCCAACCTAGAAGGCTGGCGTCTGTTGTTACAATTGTCCAGTCTGGTCTGCTGAATGGCATCCCCCTGGACAGATGTGGCCGAGAAAGCCACCATAGAAGAGAATTCTCTCTTGATCCAGATTCAGAGAAGGGGACAAGTCTGAGTAATCCCCATTCCACTGACTTAGCATGCACAGCTGCAGTGGTCTGAGGTGTAAGCGTGCAAAGGGTACTATGTCCATTGCCGCTACCATTAAGCCGATTACCTCCATGCATTGAGCCACTGACGGGTGTTGAATGGAATGAAGGGTGCGGCAAGCACTTTGAAGTCTTGTTAACCTGTCCTCTGTCAGGTAAATCTTCATTTCTACAGAATCTATAAGAGTCCCCAGGAAGGGAACTCTTGTGAGTGGAACGAGTGAACTTTTCCTTTCGTTCACCTTCCATCCATGTGACCTTAGAAAAGCCAGTACTAACTCTGTATGAGACTTGGCAGTTTGAAAGCTTGAAGCTTGTATCAGAATGTCGTCTAGGTACGGAGCTACCGAGATTCCCCGCGGTCTTAGTACCGCCAGAAGAGCACCCAGAACCTTTGTGAAGATTCTTGGAGCTGTAGCCAATCCGAATGGAAGAGCTACAAACTGGTAATGCCTGTCTAGGAAGGCAAACCTTAGGTACCGGTAATTATCTTTGTGAATCGGTATGTGAAGGTAAGCATCCTTTAAATCCACTGTGGTCATGTACTGACCCTTTTGGATCATGGGTAAAATTGTCCGAATAGTCTCCATTTTGAACGATGGAACTCTTAGGAATTTGTTTAGGATCTTTAAATCCAAGATTGGCCTGAAAGTTCCCTCTTTTTTGGGAACCACAAACAGATTTGAGTAAAACCCTAGTCCCTGTTCCGACCGTGGAACTGGATGGATTACTCCCATTAACAAAAGTTCTTGTACGCAGCGTAGAAACGCCTCTTTCTTTGTTTGGTTTGTTGACAACCTTGACAGATGAAATCTCTCTATTGGAGGAGAGTATTTGAAGTCCAGAAGGTATCCCTGAGATATTATCTCTAGCGCCCAGGGGTCCTGGACATCTCTTGCCCAAGCCTGGGCGAAGAGAGAAAGTCTGCCCCCCACTAGATCCGATCCCGGATCGGGGGCCCTCAATTCATGCTGTTTTAGGGGCAGCAGCAGGTTTCCTGGCCTGCTTGCCCTTGTTCCAAGACTGGTTAGGTCTCCAGCCTTGTCTGTAGCGAGCAACAGATCCTTCTTGTTTTGGAGCAGTGGAAGTTGATGTTGCTCCTGCTTTGAAATTCCGAAAGGAACGAAAATTAGACTGTCTAGCCTTAGGTTTGGCTCTGTCTTGAGGCAGGGCGTGGCCTTTCAAACCGGGCCCAAATAAGGTCTGCCCTTTGAAAGGTATATTAAGTAATTTGGACTTAGAAGTTACATCAGCTGACCAGGATTTTAGCCACAGTGCTCTGCGCGCCTGAATGGCGAATCCGGAATTCTTAGCCGTAAGTTTAGTTAAATGTACTACGGCTTCCGAAATGAATGAATTAGCTAGCTTAAGGATTCTAAGCCTGTCCGTAATGTCGTCCAGAGTAGCTGAACTAATGTTCTCTTCCAGAGACTCAATCCAGAATGCCGCTGCAGCCGAGACCGGCGCAATGCATGCAAGGGGTTGCAATATAAAACCTTGTTGAACAAACATTTTCTTAAGGTAACCCTCTAACTTTTTATCCATTGGATCTGAAAAGGCACAGCTATCCTCCACCGGGATAGTGGTACGCTTAGCTAAAGTAGAAACTGCTCCCTCCACCTTAGGGACCGTTTGCCATAAGTCCCGTGTGGTGGTGTCTATTGGAAACATCTTTCTAAATATCGGAGGGGGTGAGAACGGCACACCGGGTTTATCCCACTCCTTAGTAATAATTTCAGTTAGTCTCTTAGGTATAGGAAAAACGTCAGTACTTGTTGGTACAGCAAAATATTTATCCAACCTACACATTTTCTCTGGTATTGCAACTGTGTTACAATCATTCAGAGCCGCTAACACCTCCCCTAGTAATACACGGAGGTTTTCCAGCTTAAATTTAAAATTTGAAATATCTGAATCCAATCTGTTTGGATCAGAACCGTCAGCCGCAGAATGAAGCTCTCCGTCCTCATGTTCTGCAAGTTGTGACGCAGTATCTGACATGGCCCTAGCATTATCAGCGCACTCTGTTCTCACCCCAGAGTGATCACGCTTGCCTCTTAGCTCTGGTAATTTAGCCAAAACCTCAGTCATAACAGTAGCCATATCTTGTAATGTTATTTGTAATGGCCGCCCAGATGTACTGGGCGCCACAATATCGCGCACCTCCCGAGCGGGAGATGCAGGTACTGTCACGTGAGGCGAGTTAGTCGGCATAACTCTCCCCTCGTTGTTTGGTGAAATTTGTTCAATTTGTACAGATTGACTTTTATTTAAAGTAGCATCAATACAGTTAGTACATAAATTTCTATTGGGCTCCACTTTGGCATTAGCACAAATAGTACAGGTCTCTTCCTCTGAATCAGACATGTTTAACACACTAGCAACTAAACTTGCAACTTGGAAATATTATTCAAGTAAAATACAATGAAAAACGTACTGTGCCTAAGAAGCACAGAAAGATATATGACAGTTGAAATCAATAAACTGAAAAGGTTACAGCATCAATCTTTGTAAAACAAAACACAATTTTAGCAAAGGCTTGTTCCCATTAGCACAGATAACTAACCCTGATGGCAGAAAAAAAAGTTAAAGAATAAACGTTTTTTATCACAGTCAACTACAATCTCACAGCTCTGTTGTGAAGATTACTTCCCTCAAACAAGTTTTGAAGACCCCTGAGTTCTGTAGAGATGAACCGGAACATGCAGGAAAAACAATGAGCTTCTGACTGAAATTTTTGATGCGTAGCAAAAGCGCCAAAAAAGGCCCCTCCCCCTCACACACAACAGTGAGAGAGATCAGTAAACTGTCAGAATTAGATCAAGCAACTGCCAAGTGGAAAAATAGTGCCCAAACATTTTATTCACCCAGTACCTCAGAAAATGAAAACGATTTTACATTCTAGCAAAAACGTTTAACATAAATTAAGAGTTATTAAAAAGCCTGTTGCTTGCAAATAGGCTAAAGTCTTATATACACAGAGTAATTCCAGTGAAGTACCATTCCCCAGAATACTCAAATGTAAAATATACATACATGATATTATATCGGTATGGCAGGATTTTCTCATCAATTCCATTGTCAGAAAATAAAAGCTGCTACATACCTCTTTGCAGATTAATCTGCCCGCTGTCCCCTGATCTGAAGATTACCTCTCCTCAGATGGCCGAGAAACAGCAATATGATCTTAACTACTCCGGCTAAAATCATAGTAAAAACTCTGGTAGATTCTTCTTCAAATTCTACCAGAGAAGGAATAACACACTCCGGTGCTATTAAAAAAATAACAAACTTTTGATTGAAGAAATAAAACTAAATAAAATCACCATAGTCCTCTCACACATCCTATCTAGTCGTTGGGTGCAAGAGAATGACTGGGAGTGACGTAGAGGGGAGGAGCTATATGCAGCTCTGCTGGGTGAATCCTCTTGCACTTCCTGTTGGGTAATATCCCAGAAGTAATGATGACCCGTGGACTGATCACACTTAACAGAAGAAAAGGGTATTGCAGTGATGCCTTAATATTGAGGCATCACTGCAATACCCTGAGAGAAGCGATAGCAATTGCTTCCAGCGCTCATTTTCACAGAGGACGTACCAGGTACGTCAATTGTCATTAACTGACAGTTTTTGCAGGATGTACCTGGTACGTCCTCTGTCATTAAGGGGTTAATGATCCATTGACTTACATTTTAGCCAATTAATGCAGTGTCTGCCACAATCCACGGGCTTGATCACAATGTTATCTATATGGTTTACATGAACTAACTCTCCCCTGTTGTGAAAAGCAAATAAAAAAGCATGTGATAAGAGGCGGCCTTCAAGGGCTTAGAAATTATCATATGAGCCTTCCTAGGTTTAGCTTTCAACTAAGAATACCAAGAGAACAAATCAAAATTGGTGATTAAAGTAAATTGGAAAGTTGTTTATTTATTCCCTAGCTTTTGAGTGCTGATGATTTTATTTGCTCTGTTTCTGTTTTTATTGTACTGTGGTTGAGACCAGTATTTTAATCCTCTAACTTTTATGGTTTCCAAGCACATCCCAGTTTTTCCTATTTCTATCTAAGAACTGTCACTTTTTTAATCTGTTTGTTATCTAGACTTTTGGGAACTTGTAAATATCTGTGTTCAAATGAATTGCAAATCCTGCCAGATGTTTGAGTGATTATAGCACAGCACTCTGGGGATAAATGTAATATCTGCAAAACTACTTAAATCAACTCTATAATGCAGCATTATAGTGGATTGAAGTAGTTTTACTGAGGCTGCATCCATTAAATTTAATCCCAGTGCACTATTATCACTCAAAAAATAAAATACTCTATTTATGACAGAGTCAATGTTTCCAGGGACAAGAAAAGCTCTGTCTACTGTCTTTCCTTTAGCTAGTGATGATACTTAAAGGGACAGTCTACTCCCATCCCTTTATTACCCATTCTCCAGTTTTGCATAACCAACACTGTTATATGAATACACTTTTTACCTCTGTGATTACCTTTTATGTAAGCCTCTGTAAACGGCAGACTTGCATTTTAGCCAATCAGTGTGGACTAAGTAATTCCATGGGAGTGAGCACAATGTTATCTATATGACACACATGAACTAGTACTGTTTAGCTGTGGAAAACTGTCAAAATAGACTAAGATAAGTGACAGCCTTCAAGGGCTTAGAAATTAGCATATGAGCCTAACTAGGTTTAGTGTTCAACAAGGAATACTAAAAGAACAAAGCAAATTTGATGATAAAAGTAAATTGTAAAGTTGTTGCAAATTACATGCCCTATCTGAATTATGAAAGTTTAATTTTTACTTGACTTTCTTAGACAACTCAGAACTTACCTGGAGTAGTTTAAAACAGCATTAGCATTTTTAGAACTAAACATATATTTGCCCTCATACATAGGCTAATAAAGTTTATTATTATTTAAAATAAAGTCATAATGTATTCTCAGTTGTTATTCATTAAAGAGACATGGAAGTCAAAATGAAACTTTCATGATTCAAAGTGATTTTAAGGGTCTTTTAATTGACTTATATGATCAAATTTACTTCATTCTATTGGTAGTTTTAGAATACATACCTAGGTATGCTCAGGACTCAGGAGCAGTAATACACATTTACTATTGGGAGCTAACTGGTGACTGTTAACTACACACCTGCCTCTTGTCATAGGCTCACCTGGTGGATTCAGAAATATCTCTGGAGCTGACTTGAACAATGTGTTATACGGGCAATAGTGCAATAATAAAAATTTTAAATTGTTTGAACTCTAGAAGTGGCAAATCAATGTCACATTTGTTCCCTTTAAATCTTTCAAAATGTGTCTGAGCAGAGATTTAGATGTTAAAGGGACACTGAACCTAATTTTTTTCTTTCGTAATTCAGATAGAGCATGCAATTTTAAACAACTTTCTAATTTACTACTATTATCAATTTTTCTTTGTTCTCTTGCTATCTTTATTTGAAAAAGAAGGCATCTAAGCATTTTTCTTGGTTCAGACTTCTGGACAGCACTTTTTTATTGGTGGATGAATTTATCCACCAATCAGCAAGGACAACCCAGGTTATTCACCAAAAATGGGCTGGCATCTAAACTTACATTCTTGCATTTCAAATAAAGATACCAAGAGAATAAAGAACATTAGATAATAGGAGTAAATTAGAAAGTTGCTTAAAATGTCATGCTCTATCTGAATCACGAAAGAAAATATTTGGGTTCAGTGTCCCTTTAAACTGTAGAAAATATCAATGCTGCTAACTGTAGTGAACTGGCACGTGTGTAACTTGTTGCACGTGCACCTAATCTCTGGCTTTGGGCTACTATGTCCTGCTTAAATTGTTTGAACTCTAGAAGAGGCAAATCTTTTTATTTAACATATTTTTCAGTGTAAATCCTGCCTGGTGACATGGGACATGTATTAAACTGCAGAAAATGTTAATGTTTGTTGTTTACTGCACTGAACATGTGATAGTTGCATTTAACTCGAGTTACCCTTTTTTTTGGGCTACTAATGTCATTTTATCTTATTGACGTCATAAATGTGGAAAAGTATGTGGCAAAACATCTTAAAATATTTAATATAGCTTGTGTCATTAACCAATATAGTTTTTCTGTTATATTTTCTGGGTGAAGTTTTGTAGATAAAAAAAATCTCCCTTATTTTTTCCAAAAAAGTTGGCAACCCTAACATACACACACATATATACACACACAAAACATATACACACACACATACACACACAAGCATGCACACATATATACAAACATACACATATATATATATATATATACAAACATACACATATATACAAACATACACACACACACATATATATACAAACATACACACATATATACACAAACATATTTACAAACATACACATATATACAAACATGCACACACACATATATATACACACACACACACACACACATACACCCATATACACATACATAAACACATACATATATATATATATATATATATATTACACATACAAACACACATACACAAACATACACACATATATTTATATATATATACAAACAAAGAGGTATCAGCGCACATCCATTTTCAAAAGCACAACATATTTTTTACTGCTGCAAAAAATTGCCTGCATATACATCTAGAGACAACTATCTTTTTTTAAAAAATATTGTGAACTTAGTCACACAATATGGCCATATTTTGCTTAGCCAGTCACCGCTTAAATATAATATGGCAAAATATGGCCATATTGTGTGACTAAGTTCCCAATATTTTTTAAAAAAAGATAGTTGTCTCTAGATGTATATGCAGGCAATTTTTTGCAGCAGTAAAAAATGTTGTGCTTTTGAAAATGGATGTGCGCTGATACCTCTTTGTTTGTGTAATTACTGGGTCATATTGGCAGCACTCCCAGATGTTGATTTAAACTTTTTGTAAGGTGTGCTTAAAAACCAAATTTTGTATGTATGTATATATATATATATATATATATATATATATATTTATTTATATATATATATATATATATATATATATATATATATATATACACACACATACACACACACAGATTCCACATACACTCACATAAGAAACCATTACATCTCTGTTACCATAACATGCTAATAAACATAACATGACATTTCACACTATAAAGTTTTCACTGTCTCTTTAATTCGTCCCATCCCTGCTTTAAATTGTTTTGCATCTTTGTAGCTCATAGAGAGAAAGAGAGCTGTGTTAGTTTTTCCCTCCCCCATCAGGATGATTTGTAGTCTCTGATTAACCACACCCTGTGCTGCATAATAAGACACTTTCCTTTCAGTTTCATTTCCTGCTTCTGGAACATGGCGCCTGCTGTCCTGAGAGAGGAGCTAACCTGCCCCATCTGCCTGAGCATTTTTAAAGATCCTGTACTACTGAGATGTGGCCATAACTTCTGCCTGGGCTGTATTGAGAAAGTGCTGCGTACCCAGGATATATTAAGTGTTTATATCTGTCCTCTGTGCAGCAAACGGTTTACTAACAGACCTGCACTGCAGAGGAACCTGAAGTTATGTAACATAGTAGGAGTTGTATTTCCTACTCATCAAGGGACACATTCTGGGGTTTTCTGCACTTACTGTATTCTCTCTCCTGTACCTGCTACTAAATCCTGTCTGCATTGTGAGGCTTCTCTGTGTGATGCCCACCTGAGGGTACACAGCAAGTCTGAGGAACATGTGTTCACTGAGCCCACCACTTCCTGGGGTAACAGAAAATGTTCCATCCACAAGAAGCTGCTGGAATATTACTGCACAGAGGATGCTGCCTGTATCTGCGCGTCCTGCTCCCTGGCCGGAGAGCACAGAGGACACCAGGTGGAGCTGCTGAATGAGGCTTCTGAGAAGAAGAAACAGAAACTGATAGATGTTCTGCAGAAACTGACCACAAAGAGAGAGAAGACTGAGAAAAGAGTCCAGAGTCTGAAAAGCAGCTGGTGTAACACAGCGACTCACTGCTCTGATTAGGGACATCAGGAAGCAGCTGGAAGACCTAGAGAAACAAGTCCTGAGTGACCTCACCCGGCAGCAGGAGCAGGTTTTACTGCCAATATCTGATCTGATCCAGCAGCTGCAAAAAGAGAAGGATGAGCTGACCAGGAAGATGTGTCACATTAGGAAGCTGTTTAACATGACTGACCCATTAACTCTTTTACAAGAACAGGAATCACACAGAGCTGACTTTTGTGGTGCTGAGAAGGGAGATAATGAGGACTCAGAGAGAGATGATAAACAGGTCCCTGCTGGAGAGGATTTGGGTGAGGGTTTGATCTCTGTAACCTTATACAGAGGTTTAGCTGATATTGTGACTGATATAAAAAAAAGACTCTATGTACAGGTGACATCAGATATATTGCTGGATGTAAACACAGCTCCTAATACTGTAAATGTATCTGGTGACTTAAAAACTGCATCCTGGACAGAATTAAACCAGGAGTGGGCAGAATCGTCACAGAGATTTACAGATAATGTTCCTCAGGTATTAAGCACCAGGAGCTTTTCCTCAGGACAACATTACTGGGAAGTGGCAACTAGTGAGGAAGGGGAATGGGGTTTGGCAGTTTGTTATCCCAGTATAGAAAGACAGGGAGATGCGTCTGAGCTAGGAAAGAATAACAAGTCCTGGGCATTGTATGGTAACAAGAACAAATGTACAGTTGTACATAACACAATAATCTCCCCATTATCTCACTGTCTATCCTGTGACAGAGTAGGAATACTGCTGGACTATGAGGGTGGGCGTCTGTCCTTTTATGAGCTGTCTGACCCAATCAAACACTTACAAACCGTCACTGCTACCTTCACTGAACCTCTTCATGCTGCATTTTGGGTAGGATTACATGCCAGGGTGAGCATCATGACCTAGATACCCCGACAATAATAATAAAAATACTGCCTGTAAGCCAGTAATGTTTGTGTATTGTGCACATTGTGTATAAACTGTATAGAAGATAAAATATTTGTGCAAGAAAGATTGGTCTCCTTACATTATTATAAGCAGCTGTATATATGGCACCAACATAAACTGAAGCGCAGTACACAAAGGGTACACAGTAATTAGTCACATAAAGTGACACGTAAGTTAATTAAAATAACAGGTTATTAAAATGTGTATAATGTTATATGTATGATACACACATTTGCTTATCTTAAATATAGACACTTATATACTTACAGACTTATATATGTATAATCACATATACACATAAAACACACACAAACATGTTTAAAGGGACGGCAAACACTTTCTGTACTTAGTAAAACATTACCCACTTCCCATACAATTTAACTCTAAATACTGAGGGTTTTTAAGTTTTAGAACTGGAAGTGCACTGCAAATTTCTCAAAGCTAACCCTGCTACATACATTTTGCAAATTGGACTCAGCAGTAGATGTTACAAGCTGAAATGAAAGCCAATGCCCTTTTTTGCTAAAGTAACGACTGCGTAGCCTTTTCTTCTGCAGAAGCAAGCCCTGATTGGTTTCTCCAAATAAGGCAAGCAGTGAGTGGAGTTTGGCTGTTGAAACACAAGTGCAGCAAACAAAGTGTTAATTTGTGTAGTAAATACTTATCTGATATGCTATTCTATAGCAAGTTGTAATTACAAGGTGTGTCGCTTTAACACACATAAACCCACAGGTACAAATAATGAAATACCACACAACAGACACAAACCTGTGCAGATTCATATAAGCACACATGTGCACTTATACAAACACACACATCAATATAAATATATATATATATATATATATATATATAAACACACACCACAAGCACTTATACATGCATATTAGCACACACAATCGCATGCATACACACATTCATATAAATGCATATTAGCACACACACGTGTGTGTATATATTATATATATACACACACACATGCATATTAGCAAATATACATGGATATTTAGCACACACACACATATATATATATAGCAGGCACGCAAACATACACACGCGCATATTAGCACACACATACATACAAATGCATATTAGCACACACAATCACACACATACAGTATACATGCATATTAGCACACACATACATACAAATGCATATTAGCACACACAATCACACACATATACATGCATACTAGCGCACACACACAATCACACACATATACTTGCATATTAGCACACACACATACATGCATATTAGTACATACATACATACAAATGCATATTAGCACACAGACTATCACACACACATGCATATTAGCACACACATTCACACACATACATATATATGCATGCATATTAGCAAGCACACAATCACATGCATATTAGCACACACACAATCCAACACATACACACACACACACACACATATATATATATATATATATATATACATGCATATTAGCACACACACATACATGCATATTAGCACACACACAATCCAACACATATACACACACACACATATATATATACAGGGAGTGCAGAATTATTAGGCAAGTTGTATTTTTGAGGATTAATTTTATTATTGAACAACAACCATGTTCTCAATGAAACCAATATAACATCTCAACATTCACAAATATACATTTCTGACATTCAAAAACAAAACAAAAACAAATCAGTGACCAATATAGCCACCTTTCTTTGCAAGGACACTCAAAAGCCTGCCATCCATGGATTCTGTCAGTGTTTTGATCTGTTCACCATCAACATTGCGTGCAGCAACAACCACAGCCTCCCAGACACTGTTCAGAGAGGTGTACTGTTTTCCCTCCTTGTAAATCTCACATTTGATGATGGACCACAGGTTCTCAATGGGGTTCAGATCAGGTGAACAAGGAGGCCATGTCATTAGATTTTCTTCTTTTATACCCTTTCTTGCCAGCCACGCTGTGGAGTACTTGGACGCATGTGATGGAGCATTGTCCTGCATGAAAATCATGTTTTTCTTGAAGGATGCAGACTTCTACCTGTACCACTGCTTGAAGAAGGTGTCTTCCAGAAACTGGCAGTAGGACTGGGAGTTGAGCTTGACTCCATCCTCAACCCGAAAAGGCCCCACAAGCTCATCTTTGATGATACCAGCCCAAACCAGTACTCCACCTCCACCTTGCTGGCATCTGAGTCGGACTGGAGCTCTCTCTGCCCTTTACCAATCCAGCCACGGGCTCATCCATCTGGCCCATCAAGACTCACTCTCATTTCATCAGTCCATAAAACCTTAGAAAAATCAGTCTTGAGATATTTCTTGGCCCAGTCTTGACGTTTCAACTTGTGTGTCTTGTTCAGTGGTGGTCGTCTTTCAGCCTTTCTTACCTTGGCCATGTCTCTGAGTATTGCACACCTTGTGCTTTTGGGCACTCCAGTGATGTTGCAGCTCTGAAATATGGCCAAACTGGTGGCAAGTGGCATCTTGGCAGCTGCACGCTTGACTTTTCTCAGTTCATGGGCAGTTATTTTGCGCCTTGGTTTTTCCACACGCTTCTTGCGACCCTGTTGACTATTTTGAATGAAACGCTGCATCCCTCTGCAAGATATCTCACTATTTTTGACTTTTCTGAGCCTGTCAAGTCCTTCTTTTGACCCATTTTGCCAAAGGAAAGGAAGTTGCCTAATAATTATGCACACCTGATATAGGGTGTTGATGTCATTAGACCACACCCCTTCTCATTACAGAGATGCATATCACCTAATATGCTTAATTGGTAGTAGGCTTTCGAGCCTATACAGCTTGGAGTAAGACAACATGCATAAAGAGGATGATGTGGTCAAAATACTCATTTGCCTAATAATTCTGCACTCCCTGTATATATATATATATATATATATATATGTGTGTGTGTGTGTGTGCTAATATGCATGTGTGTGTGTGTGTATATATGTATATATATATATATATATATATACATATATACACACACATACATGCATATTAGCACACACACACACATATATATATATATACATATACACACTTGCATATTAGCGCACACACACACACACATATATATATATATATATATATATCAGTGGCGGCTGGTGAATTGGGAAGATGGTGGGGCGTTAGACCCCACCCCTTGAAAAAGCCCCACCCCTCAGATGGTTCCGCCCATTCAAACCAGTATATATATATATATATATATATATATATAAAAACTGCAAGATCACACGGGTGAACTAAAAAAATGAGTATCACCACTGGGAGCCAAGGCTGCGCACACTTGAGATAGACTTTGAATAGACTGAGTTAATAGAACTTAGCACCACAATTTCTGATAATATATGTGTTTAAACAGACCTCCACTTAATAGCAATCAGATTTATACAAACAATAAAAATAATAATGTACTTATCACACTGGGTGGTATCCCTGAATTAGGAGAGAGAAAACGATAATGTCCTTCTCGTGGTCAGATGTGATGAAGTTCCAATGTAGTTGGTGTCTCCGTGCTGCTCGTTATGATACCACTCAAGGTCCAAATTGAGTGAAATAAAGTACAGCTGCAAGAATCTAAAAGAACAAGCGCACAGATACACTTTTCATAGTGCAGATCAATTTAATATTTTAAAAACACATTACATGTATTCAGCAATTAGGAATGAATCCTACTCACAAAGGGAACCCCAATCATATGAGGTAAGTTACAGCGGTCGGATCCTTAAAGTGTCCCCACTTGTTACTGGTAGCAAATCCCAATGAGATAGGAAAGTCTCCTTGTTAATAAGATCCCCAGTCAGGTTCAAGGTGGATGAGGGTAGCGGTTAGTAATGTCAGAAAGTTCCAGTTAGTATTACCGCTCCGCTCCTGAAGTTAATAGTCCGGTCAGGTGCTGATAGATAAATGAACGCTGCAGGTAGTTGTAACAGCGTGTATAGCAATGCTCCTGCTCGGCGTGTGATTCACAAGTGACGTAAGGTGGGCGTGGTCTTACGCGTTTCACGGAAACATCCACTTCATCAGAGGCTATATATCAGTGGTGGCTGGTGAATTTGGAAGATGGTGGGGCATTAGACCCCACCCCTTGAAAAAGCCCCACCCCTCAGATGGCTCCGCCCATTCAAACCAGTGTATGTATATATATATATATATATATATATATATATATATATATATATATATATATATATATATAAAATTGCCAAAGATACATAACCCGTTTACTTGCTATTATTGCAAAATACATAGGTTAGCAAAACTAGCACATTTATAGCTAACATATACAGATATACAGCAGGAAACATATTAAAATTTACTTTTATACTTCTGACCTTGTGCATACATATATATATACTGTATTTTCTCAATATCCCCATAATACATTATATGTCTTGTATTTTTTTTTTACTAGCTGCAGCTTCATTGTTTGCTGGAGAACAGTGTAAACCCAGGAGCTTGTACTTTTCCCAGTTAGCCACCTTTGAGCGCTCTTATTATAAGCAGGCGCTAGACATAACAGTTTAAACAGCTATAACAGCTCTAAAACTGTATTTCATCTTTGTCTAATAAAAAGCTTTGTGCATACAAGGTCTGCTCAGCTTTCACAAGCAAATTGTGCATTTATATCAGACATCAAAAATGTAACCAGATCATACCAATCCAATCATGGGATGATTCATTATTGTCTCTGTTACAGAGAAGTTTAGTGAAAACATAATCATTTTATTTCCAAGTGCAAGGAAAGTCCCCCAGATTCCCCAAGTGAAATAAAAAGCCAATCTGTATTGTCCAACTGTGCAATGGGTACATGGAGGTCAATGCACAGATAACATGCCCTCGTGCATAGGGTTAGATGGGCAGAAAACTGTCTGGTTATGCAAAATAAAAAATGGAACATGCAGTGTGATGTATAAGTAGCATGTGCTATCTTGTATGTAACTGTCAGTAAGATCAGAACAGAGCAATATGTATGGTCTGCAGTATAGAAGAAGCATGGCTTGTAGCTCTCATTCTCTATACAGATATATCCTTAGATCAGGTGCACTTACACACCACACAAATACACATACACACAGTGTGATGTATAGTAGCAGCATGGCTTGTAGCTCTCATTCTCTATACAGATATATCCTTAGATCAGGTGCACTTACACACCACACACATACACATTCACACAGTGTGATGTATAGTAGCAGCATGGCTTGTAGCTCTCATTCTCTATACAGATATATCCTTAGATCAGGTGCACTTACACACCACACAAATACACATTCACACAGTGTGATGTATAGTAGCAGCATGGCTTGTAGCTCTCATTTCCTCTACAGATATATCCTTAGATCAGGTGCACTTACACACCACACAAATACACATTCACACAGTATGATGTATAGTAGCAGCATGGCTTGTAGCTCTCATTCTCTATACAGATATATCCTTAGATCAGGTGCACTTACATTACACACAAATACACATTCACACAGTGTGATGTATAGTAGCAGCATGGCTTGTAGCTCTCATTTTCTCTACAGATATATCCTTAGATCAGGTGCACTTACACACCACACAAATACACATACACACAGTGTGATGTATAGTAGCAGCATGGCTTGTAGCTCTCATTCTCTATACAGATATATCCTTAGATCAGGTGCACTTACACACCACACACATACACATTCACACAGTGTGATGTATAGTAGCAGCATGGCTTGTAGCTCTCATTCTCTATACAGATATATCCTTAGATCAGGTGCACTTACATTACACACAAATACACATTCGCACAATGTGATGTATAGTAGCAGCATGGCTTGTATCTCTCATTTTCTCTACAGATATATCCTTAGATCAGGTGCACTTACATTACACACAAATACACATTCACACAGTGTGATGTATAGTAGCAGCATGGCTTGTAGCTCTCATTTTCTCTACAGATATATCCTTAGATCAGGTGCACTTACACACCACACAAATACACATTCACACAGTGTGATGTATAGAAGCAGCATGGCTTGTAGCTCTCATTTTCTCTACAGATATATCCTTAGATCAGGTGCACTTACATTACACACAAATACACATTCACACAGTGTGATGTATAGTAGCAGCATGGCTTGTAGCTCTCATTCTCTATACAGATATATCCTTAGATCAGGTGCACTTACACACCACACAAATACACATTCACACAGTGTGATGTATAGTAGCAGCATGGCTTGTAGCTCTCATTCTCTATACAGATATATCCTTAGATCAGGTGCACTTACACACCACACAAATACACATTCACACAGTGTGATGTATAGTAGCAGCATGGCTTGTAGCTCTCATTTCCTCTACAGATATATCCTTAGATCAGGTGCACTTACACACCACACAAATACACATTCACACAGTATGATGTATAGTAGCAGCATGGCTTGTAGCTCTCATTTTCTCTACAGATATATCCTTAGATCAGGTGCACTTACACACCACACAAATACACATTCACACAGTGTGATGTATAGAAGCAGCATGGCTTGTAGCTCTCATTTTCTCTACAGATATATCCTTAGATCAGGTGCACTTACATTACACACAAATACACATTCACACAGTGTGATGTATAGTAGCAGCATGGCTTGTAGCTCTCATTCTCTATAAAGATATATCCTTAGATCAGGTGCACTTACACACCACACAAATACACATTCACACAGTGTGATGTATAGAAGCAGCATGGCTTGTAGCTCTCATTCTCTATAAAGATATATCCTTAGATCAGGTGCACTTACATTACACATTCACACAGTGTGATGTATAGTAGCAGCATGGCTTGTAGCCCTCATTCTCTATACAGATATATCCTTAGATCAGGTGCACTTACACACCACACACATACACATTCACACAGTGTGATGTATAGTAGCAGCATGGCTTGTAGCCCTCATTCTCTATACAGATATATCCTTAGATCAGGTGCACTTACATTACACACAAATACACATTCACACAGTGTGATGTATAGTAGCAGCATGGCTTGTAGCTCTCATTTTCTCTACAGATATATCCTTAGATCAGGTGCACTTACACACCACACAAATACACATTCACACAGTGTGATGTATAGTAGCAGCATGGCTTTTAGCTCTCATTTTCTCTACAGATATATCCTTAGATCAGGTGCACTTACACACCACACAAATACACATAGTGTGATGTATTGTAGCAGCATGGCTTGTAGCTCTCATTCTCTATACAGATATATCCTTAGATCAGGTGCACTTACATTACACATAAATACACATTCACACAGTGTGATGTATAGTAGCAGCATGGCTTTTAGCTCTCATTTTCTCTACAGATATATCCTTAGATCAGGTGCACTTACACACCACACAAATACACACAGTGTGATGTATAGTAGCAGCATGGCTTGTAGCTCTCATTCTCTATACAGATATATCCTTAGATCAGGTGCACTTACATTACACACAAATACACATTCACACAGTGTGATGTATAGTAGCAGCATGGCTTTTAGCTCTCATTTTCTCTACAGATATATCCTTAGATCAGGTGCACTTACACACCACACACATACACATTCACACAGTGTGATGTATAGTAGCAGCATGGCTTTTAGCTCTCATTCTCTATACAGATATATCCTTAGATCAGGTGCACTTACATTACACACAAATACACATTCACACTGTGTGATGTATAGTAGCAGCATGGCTTGTAGCTCTCATTCTCTATACAGATATATCCTTAGATCAGGTGCACTTACATTACACACAAATACACATTCACACAGTGTGATGTATAGTAGCAGCATGGCTTGTAGCTCTCATTCTCTCTACAGATATATCCTTAGATCAGGTGCACTTACATTACACACAAATACACATTCACACAGTGTGATGTATAGTAGCAGCATGGCTTGTAGCCCTCATTCTCTCTACAGATATATCCTTAGATCAGGTGCACTTACACACCACACACATACACATTCACACAGTGTGATGTATAGTAGCAGCATGGCTTTTAGCTCTCATTTTCTCTACAGATATATCCTTAGATCAGGTGCACTTACACACCACACACATACACATTCACACAGTGTGATGTATAGTAGCAGCATGGCTTTTAGCTCTCATTCTCTATACAGATATATCCTTAGATCAGGTGCACTTACATTACACACAAATACACATTCACACTGTGTGATGTATAGAAGCAGCATGGCTTGTAGCCCTCATTCTCTATACAGATATATCCTTAGATCAGGTGCACTTACATTACACACATACACATTCACACAGTGTGATGTATAGTAGCAGCATGGCTTGTAGCCCTCATTCTCTCTACAGATATATCCTTAGATCAGGTGCACTTACACACCACACACATACACATTCACACAGTGTGATGTATAGTAGCAGCATGGCTTGTAGCTCTCATTCTCTATACAGATATATCCTTAGATCAGGTGCACTTACATTACACACAAATACACATTCACACAGTGTGATGTATAGTAGCAGCATGGCTTGTAGCTCTCATTCTCTATACAGATATATCCTTAGATCAGATGCACTTACACACCACACAAATACACATTCACACAGTGTGATGTATAGTAGCAGCATGGCTTGTAGCTCTCATTCTCTATACAGATATATCCTTAAATCAGGTGCACTTACATTACACACAAATACACATTCACACAGTGTGATGTATAGAAGCAGCATGGCTTGTAGCTCTCATTTTCTCTACAGATATATCCTTAGATCAGGTGCACTTACACACCACACAAATACACATTCACACAGTGTGATGTATAGTAGCAACATGGCTTGTAGCTCTCATTCTCTATACAGATATATCCTTAGATCAGGTGCACTTACATTACACACAAATACACATTCACACAGTGTGATGTATAGTAGCAGCATGGCTTGTAGCTCTCATTCTCTATACAGATATATCCTTAGATCAGGTGCACTTACACACCACACAAATACACATTCACACAGTGTGATGTATAGAAGCAGCATGGCTTGTAGCTCTCATTTTCTCTACAGATATATCCTTAGATCAGGTGCACTTACATTACACACAAATACACATTCACACAGTGTGATGTATAGTAGCAGCATGGCTTTTAGCTCTCATTCTCTATACAGATATATCCATAGATCAGGTGCACTTACATTACACACCACACAAATACACATTCACACAGTGTGATGTATAGTAGCAGCATGGCTTGTAGCTCTCATTCTCTATACAGATATATCCTTAGATCAGGTGCACTTACACACCACACAAATACACATTCACACAGTGTGATGTATAGTAGCAGCATGGCTTGTAGCTCTCATTCTCTATACAGATATATCCTTAGATCAGGTGCACTTACACACCACACACATACACATTCACACAGTGTGATGTATAGTAGCAGCATGGCTTGTAGCTCTCATTCTCTATACAGATATATCCTTAGATCAGGTGCACTTACACACCACACACATACACATTCACACTGTGTGATGTATAGTAGCAGCATGGCTTTTAGCTTTCATTCTCTATACAGATATATCCTTAGATCAGGTGCACTTACACACCACACACATACACATTCACACAGTGTGATGTATAGTAGCAGCATGGCTTGTAGCTCTCATTCTCTATACAGATATATCCTTAGATCAGGTGCACTTACATTACACACAAATACACATTCACGCAGTGTGATGTATAGTAGCAGCATGGCTTGTAGCCCTCATTCTCTCTACAGATATATCCTTAGATCAGGTGCACTTACATTACACACCACACAAATACACATTCACACAGTGTGATGTATAGTAGCAGCATGGCTTGTAGCTCTCATTTTCTCTACAGATATATCCTTAGATCAGGTGCACTTACATTACACACAAATACACATTCACACAGTGTGATGTATAGTAGCAGCATGGCTTGTAGCCCTCATTCTCTCTACAGATATATCCTTAGATCAGGTGCACTTACATTACACACCACACAAATACACATTCACACAGTGTGATGTATAGAAGCAGCATGGCTTGTAGCTCTCATTCTCTATACAGATATATCCTTAGATCAGGTGCACTTACATTACACACAAATACACATTCACACAGTGTGATGTATAGTAGCAGCATGGCTTGTAGCTCTCATTCTCTATACAGATATATCCTTAGATCAGGTGCACTTACATTACACACCACACAAATACACATTCACACAGTGTGATGTATAGTAGCAGCATGGCTTGTAGCTCTCATTTTCTCTACAGATATATCCTTAGATCAGGTGCACTTACATTACACACCACACAAATACACATTCACACAGTGTGATGTATAGAAGCAGCATGGCTTGTAGCTCTCATTTTCTCTACAGATATATCCTTAGATCAGGTGCACTTACATTACACACAAATACACATTCACACAGTGTGATGTATAGTAGCAGCATGGCTTGTAGCTCTCATTCTCTATAAAGATATATCCTTAGATCAGGTGCACTTACATTACACACAAATACACATTCACACAGTGTGATGTATAGTAGCAGCATGGCTTGTAGCCCTCATTCTCTATACAGATATATCCTTAGATCAGGTGCACTTACACACCACACAAATACACATTCACAGTGTGATGTATAGTAGCAGCATGGCTTGTAGCTCTCATTCTCTATACAGATATATCCTTAGATCAGGTGCACTTACACACCACACAAATACACATTCACACAGTGTGATGTATAGTAGCAGCATGGCTTGTAGCTCTCATTCTCTATACAGATATATCCTTAGATCAGGTGCACTTACATTACACACAAATACACATTCACACAGTGTGATGTATAGTAGCAGCATGGCTTTTAGCTCTCATTTTCTCTACAGATATATCCTTAGATCAGGTGCACTTACACACCACACACATACACATTCACACAGTGTGATGTATAGTAGCAGCATGGCTTTTAGCTCTCATTCTCTATACAGATATATCCTTAGATCAGGTGCACTTACATTACACACAAATACACATTCACACTGTGTGATGTATAGTAGCAGCATGGCTTGTAGCTCTCATTCTCTATACAGATATATCCTTAGATCAGGTGCACTTACATTACACACAAATACACATTCACACAGTGTGATGTATAGTAGCAGCATGGCTTTTAGCTCTCATTCTCTATACAGATATATCCTTAGATCAGGTGCACTTACATTACACACAAATACACATTCACACTGTGTGATGTATAGAAGCAGCATGGCTTGTAGCCCTCATTCTCTATACAGATATAGCCTTAGATCAGGTGCACTTACATTACACACATACACATTCACACAGTGTGATGTATGGTAGCAGCATGGCTTGTAGCCCTCATTCTCTCTACAGATATATCCTTAGATCAGGTGCACTTACACACCACACACATACACATTCACACAGTGTGATGTATAGTAGCAGCATGGCTTGTTGCTCTCATTCTCTATACAGATATATCCTTAGATCAGGTGCACTTACATTACACACAAATACACATTCACACAGTGTGATGTATAGTAGCAGCATGGCTTGTAGCTCTCATTCTCTATACAGATATATCCTTAGATCAGGTGCACTTACACACCACACAAATACACATTCACACAGTGTGATGTATAGTAGCAGCATGGCTTGTAGCTCTCATTCTCTATACAGATATATCCTTAGATCAGGTGCACTTACACACAACACAAATACACATTCACACAGTGTGATGTATAGAAGCAGCATGGCTTGTAGCTCTCATTTTCTCTACAGATATATCCTTAGATCAGGTGCACTTACACACCACACAAATACACATTCACACAGTGTGATGTATAGTAGCAACATGGCTTGTAGCTCTCATTCTCTATACAGATATATCCTTAGATCAGGTGCACTTACATTACACACAAATACACATTCACACAGTGTGATGTATAGTAGCAGCATGGCTTGTAGCTCTCATTCTCTATACAGATATATCCTTAGATCAGGTGCACTTACACACCACACAAATACACATTCACACAGTGTGATGTATAGAAGCAGCATGGCTTGTAGCTCTCATTTTCTCTACAGATATATCCTTAGATCAGGTGCACTTACATTACACACAAATACACATTCACACAGTGTGATGTATAGTAGCAGCATGGCTTTTAGCTCTCATTCTCTATACAGATATATCCATAGATCAGGTGCACTTACATTACACACCACACAAATACACATTCACACAGTGTGATGTATAGTAGCAGCATGGCTTGTAGCTCTCATTCTCTATACAGATATATCCTTAGATCAGGTGCACTTACACACCACACACATACACATTCACACAGTGTGATGTATAGTAGCAGCATGCTTGTAGCTCTCATTCTGTATACAGATATATCCTTAGATCAGGTGCACTTACACACCACACACATACACATTCACACAGTGTGATGTATAGTAGCAGCATGGCTTGTAGCTCTCATTCTCTATACAGATATATCCTTAGATCAGGTGCACTTACATTACACACAAATACACATTCACGCAGTGTGATGTATAGTAGCAGCATGGCTTGTAGCCCTCATTCTCTCTACAGATATATCCTTAGATCAGGTGCACTTACATTACACACCATACAAATACACATTTACACAGTGTGATGTATAGTAGCAGCATGGCTTGTAGCTCTCATTTTCTCTACAGATATATCCTTAGATCAGGTGCACTTACATTACACACAAATACACATTCACACAGTGTGATGTATAGTAGCAGCATGGCTTGTAGCCCTCATTCTCTCTACAGATATATCCTTAGATCAGGTGCACTTACATTACACACCACACAAATACACATTCACACAGTGTGATGTATAGAAGCAGCATGGCTTGTAGCTCTCATTCTCTATACAGATATATCCTTAGATCAGGTGCACTTACATTACACACAAATACACATTCACACAGTGTGATGTATAGTAGCAGCATGGCTTGTAGCTCTCATTCTCTATACAGATATATCCTTAGATCAGGTGCACTTACATTACACACAAATACACATTCACACTGTGTGATGTATAGAAGCAGCATGGCTTGTAGCCCTCATTCTCTCTACAGATATATCCTTAGATCAGGTGCACTTACACACCACACAAATACACATTCACACAGTGTGATGTATAGAAGCATATATACACAAAAGAAGAATGGTATAAAGGATACCAGACTACCCAAAGTATGCACTTACAGCACTCTAGGTCTGAACTAAAGATTGGGATTCCGTAACAGGATATTAAAATATAACTTTTATTGGTATTAAAGTTAAAAAACCAAAATTTGTTTGGTTGATACACACACGATTAAAATTTGCTCCAGTGCTTGAATCAGTATAATGAGTTTCACATTAGATCACTATTCATGATAATTCGGCCTGAATAAATTCACTCGTTATAGTGATCTAAATAGTTCAATGAATTAACTTGCTAATGGTTACCAACAGAGTGTTCATCTGAATAGTAGAGCTTATATATAAATTCTGGTCAAGGTTATGTACTTTCAGCTATATAGGCTCCTGCTATCCTCATTCAAATGAATGATAGCAGAGTAAAAATTATTAATAATGATTATCCACAAATAGGGGTACTGGTGAATTAAATATTCACACAAACAAGGGTTTGATCAATTCTAACCTGGGTAATAATTTTAACCTGTTTATTGGTATAAATAGTAATGTGTGCGTGCTTGGTGTTACTGTAGTTTTCGAAATTTCATTAGGTATATATTCCTAAAAATTGGAGTACAGTTATAATCACAATAAGCCTAGTTCTGTGTAGCCCAGACCTTCGATCTGGCCACTATGGTTCACTAAAGTTATTAAATAGTTATACCCTGATTCGTCCATATAGCAATGGCTGTAAAGGTTATTATGGATTAGGTTAATCCACCTATATAAATTTTAGGCGTATGTTTCATGAAAAACTAAATCTACTATCCCAGCGACTCCCAGATTTGTATCAGTTGACAAGTGTCCCAAAGTTTATTAGCAGTGCCACAAATTATTATTATTCTGATCCAATGTATGGAAATTCAGATTAATTGCCTTTGGCGCAGCCACTGTTATGGTCACAAGTCTTATAATTATCAATCTTCAGTTTGTAACATACTTCTCATAGGGCATTTATATACTGGGTTTTATAACTACAGTTAAGTTTGGCATACCCACTTTCAATAAAAGTTTCTTATGATTTAGTTTCAATTAAATAACCGTGTTGTGATATCAATTAATTTCGAAAGCTCTGAAAACTGTGTTCAAAGTTAAAGCTCGGTCTGGCACAGCTCAGATTATAAATATAGAGTTAACAGTCCATTTGTTTAATTCGCAACTAAGTTGCAGTTTGATATATATGTTTCGGTTTAGGCGCTGTGTGGTACAGCTAATACTGTCACTATCAGGTAGTGTCAACCGCACTCATACATTTATAAGGTCTTACAATACACGCACATTCACACACTAATTAGTTAGTTTAAGTTAAAACTGGCACAACCCAGTTATTATGGTAATATCCACAATGTGGCAAATAATTTTTAAAGAAACTTAGTTAGCTATTAATGGAATAAAGTCTGGCACAACCCAGGCTGTATGGTGTTAACTCGTTATTGTATATATAGTATGAAAGATTTTTCTATAAGCACCATGTACCGGTCCCTATTAGGTACCCTGACCAGATAGGTCAAATATCAAAGTTAAAGCTCTATAATTGCGGTAACCCTTTGCTCCACATGATTTTAGCGATACTGGGCTAGTTTAAAAGACATAAAGAATAGAGCGTGAACGAGTTCAACACTCTCCCCTGACGCGTTTCGCCCGATTGGGCTTTATCAAAGGCAGCGAGCCGCCGTGTTTTTGGGGATATATACCCTGTGGGACCGGAAGTCCCGCCCCCGCTCCACTCTAATAGGATTTCTAATTGGTTCTTTATGTCTTTTAAACTAGCCCAGTATCGCTAAAATCATGTGGAGCAAAGGGTTACCGCAATTATAGAGCTTTAACTTTGATATTTGACCTATCTGGTCAGGGTACCTAATAGGGACCGGTACATGGTGCTTATAGAAAAATCTTTCATACTATATATACAATAACGAGTTAACACCATACAGCCTGGGTTGTGCCAGACTTTATTCCATTAATAGCTAACTAAGTTTCTTTAAAAATTATTTGCCACATTGTGGATATTACCATAATAACTGGGTTGTGCCAGTTTTAACTTAAACTAACTAATTAGTGTGCGAATGTGCGTGTATTGTAAGACCTTATAAATGTATGAGTGCGGTTGACACTACCTGATAGTGACAGTATTAGCTGTACCACACAGCGCCTAAACCGAAACATATATATCAAACTGCAACTTAGTTGCGAATTAAACAAATGGACTGTTAACTCTATATTTATAATCTGAGCTGTGCCAGACCGAGCTTTAACTTTGAACACAGTTTTCAGAGCTTTCGAAATTAATTGATATCACAACACGGTTATTTAATTGAAACTAAATCATAAGAAACTTTTATTGAAAGTGGGTATGCCAAACTTAACTGTAGTTATAAAACCCAGTATATAAATGCCCTATGAGAAGTATGTTACAAACTGAAGATTGATAATTATAAGACTTGTGACCATAACAGTGGCTGCGCCAAAGGCAATTAATCTGAATTTCCATACATTGGATCAGAATAATAATAATTTGTGGCACTGCTAATAAACTTTGGGACACTTGTCAACTGATACAAATCTGGGAGTCGCTGGGATAGTAGATTTAGTTTTTCATGAAACATACGCCTAAAATTTATATAGGTGGATTAACCTAATCCATAATAACCTTTACAGCCATTGCTATATGGACGAATCAGGGTATAACTATTTAATAACTTTAGTGAACCATAGTGGCCAGATCGAAGGTCTGGGCTACACAGAACTAGGCTTATTGTGATTATAACTGTACTCCAATTTTTAGGAATATATACCTAATGAAATTTCGAAAACTACAGTAACACCAAGCACGCACACATTACTATTTATACCAATAAACAGGTTAAAATTATTACCCAGCTCACATAGAAATATTCACCTCATGGCTCAATTATAATAGACTACTCCACTATATATCACACCACAAATCTAGGAAAGACCTAGGGAGAGATCCTACAATTTTTGAGGGACTATGCGTACTCCAAAGACCACCCAGACATCTTATTTCCATATTATATAAACTTGTAACCAACGACAAGGAAGCACCGCTTCCCTCCTACACATTAGCATGGAATAAAGAATTATCCCATGAACTAGATGCAGAGGCCTGGACTAAGGCCTTTGAGCGCACAAAACGATCATCAATCTCCGCTAACATACAAGAGACAAATTTTAAACTCCTGAGCCGCTGGTACCTTACACCAGCTAGGCTCCATAAAATCTTCCCCTCCTTAAGTAGCTCCTGCTGGAGGGGCTGTGGAGGCGAGGGATCCTTATCGCACATATGGTGGTCTTGTCCCAAGCTAGGAAACTACTGGGATACTATTTTTAACACTATTTCAAATAAGCTACACATTCACATACCAAACTCACCTGAAAGCATACTGTTTTGTTCTCTTCCCAAAATCAAGGAACCGGCCAAAATGGCCCTTCTGCTAATAATGATCACGGGGGCTAAGAAACTCATACCCAAAAGATGGAAATCTCAAATAACCCCCACAATAGATGAGTGGAATAGGGAGGTCTTGGAACTAATTTCTCTAGAAAGATACCACTTCCTCAAAATAAATAAACTCAATATACACGAGCTGATAATGGCAACATGGAAGGGTACTATTTAGATGGCGCCCCCCCAAGAACCTCTGCCGCTCCCTTTCCCCCTTATCTCCCCCTCTCCCCCCCCGGGTTTTTTTTTTTTTTTTTTTTTCTCTCTCTCTCTCCCTCCCTTCCTTTCCTTCTTCTCTTCTCTATTTCTCCTCTTACTCTTGTAGATCTCATTCATTGCACATATCACTCTAAGCACTTACCAACTGAGCATGATGCAATGGTAATGATGCAGGTCTCCCCATATGCACTATATACACCATAAATATAAAAGTGGAAGGTACTCCAGGTATGACGCTCTCTTTTCCCTTTACCTTCTTGTTTTGTATTTGAGGCCAAAAACTCTAAGACATTGGTATTGAACCATAAAAATAAAGAAATAGACTTCTTATTGTATAGTCAGGACCGAATCACATTGTTTAACTCTTGTATATACTGTAAAGCTTGTTGGGAATCTAGATCCTGTTCCGAATATTGTAAACCTGTAAAAACCACAATAAAGCTTCTTTGAAAACTAAAAAAAAAAAAAAAAAAAAAAAATTATTACCCAGGTTAGAATTGATCAAACCCTTGTTTGTGTGAATATTTAATTCACCAGTACCCCTATTTGTGGATAATCATTATTAATAATTTTTACTCTGCTATCATTCATTTGAATGAGGATAGCAGGAGCCTATATAGCTGAAAGTACATAACCTTGACCAGAATTTATATATAAGCTCTACTATTCAGATGAACACTCTGTTGGTAACCATTAGCAAGTTAATTCATTGAACTATTTAGATCACTATAACGAGTGAATTTATTCAGGCCGAATTATCATGAATAGTGATCTAATGTGAAACTCATTATACTGATTCAAGCACTGGAGCAAATTTTAATCGTGTGTGTATCAACCAAACAAATTTTGGTTTTTTAACTTTAATACCAATAAAAGTTATATTTTAATATCCTGTTACGGAATCCCAATCTTTAGTTCAGACCTAGAGTGCTGTAAGTGCATACTTTGGGTAGTCTGGTATCCTTTATACCATTCTTCTTTTGTGTATATATTTATATTTGTGCACAAGCACCATTTCCTCTAACATATAGTAAAATTAATCTTACTCTTACCTCTGATTTTGATTTATTACAAGAGGAAAAGTCTAAGTAGTGCCACTGTTCATCTTTGTGTGTTTAAAGTGATGTATAGAAGCAGCATGGCTTGTAGCTCTCATTTTCTCTACAGATATATCCTTAGATCAGGTGCACTTACACACCACACAAATACACATTCACACAGTGTGATGTATAGTAGCAACATGGCTTGTAGCTCTCATTCTCTATACAGATATATCCTTAGATCAGGTGCACTTACATTACACACAAATACACATTCACACAGTGTGATGTATAGTAGCAGCATGGCTTTTAGCTCTCATTCTCTATACAGATATATCCTTAGATCAGGTGCACTTACATTACACACATACACATTCACACTGTGTGATGTATAGTAGCAGCATGGCTTGTAGCTCTCATTCTCTATACAGATATATCCTTAGATCAGGTGCACTTACATTACACACAAATACACATTCACACTGTGTGATGTATAGTAGCAGCATGGCTTGTAGCCCTCATTCTCTCTACAGATATATCCTTAGATCAGGTGCACTTACACACCACACAAATACACATTCACACTGTGTGATGTATAGTAGCAGCATGGCTTGTAGCTCTCATTCTCTATACAGATATATCCTTAGATCAGGTGCACTTACACACCACACAAATACACATTCACACTGTGTGATGTATAGTAGCAGCATGGCTTGTAGCTCTCATTCTCTATACAGATATATCCTTAGATCAGGTGCACTTACACACCACACAAATACACATTCACACAGTGTGATGTATAGTAGCAGCATGGCTTGTAGCTCTCATTCTCTCTACAGATATATCCTTAGATCAGGTGCACTTACACACCACACAAATACACATTCACACTGTGTGAATGTGTATTGTGTGTAATGTAAGTGTTAGTGCACCTGATCTAAGGATATATATAATATCTGTAGAGAAAATGAGAGCTACAAGCCATGCTGCTTCTATACTGCAGACCACCATACATATTGCTCTGTTCTGATCCTACTGACAGTTACATACAAGACAGCACATGCTATTTCTAAGTACAAATGTGACACCGTGCATTCTGTTATTTAACACATTACAGAGCTCATTAAAGCAGGGATCACAAACCACTAAAAGTTCAACAAGCACAGATTTAGCACTGACTGCAAATGTATGTGGCTGTCACTGGAGACAGCACAAAGCCCTAGAAACAGCATTCCAATGCAAATCTCCCACGGAGGAACTTACATTACTCCATTGCAGGGACCCTGACAGAGAATGAGTGAGAAATGATAAGCAGCAACTCTGCAGGCACACAGGATAAGAAGCAGCAATCAAATGTAATGTAGATCGTTCCAAAGTGAAACTAACAGTCCAGGGGCCCCAGCAGGGGATGTTTGTTCAGCAACATCCTCTTAGTACAGTGATACCACCTACTTTGTTGGGTTGTTTGGGGTTTGCAATGCCAAACTTCTGACATGTGTTTGTGATTTTTTCAAATTTAACATATATTCTTTGACTATCTTCTTTTGGGGGGCTTTTTTACATACCCCAATTTATTTGCTCGCCATGAACGTGCAAATATTTTGAGAAGTTGAGACCCCAAGGTATTGTTTATGGGGTGTTTTGATGCCTTTGACGCAACTGTTTTAGCCAAAAAAATTGGAGAAGGTGTGTGGTGGTATTTTTTCATTTTTACACACACATTGCTTTTTGGCTATGATTTAGGAGAGCCTATTGTAAGTTATTGCAAAAAAACACTCCAGGTTGTTTTCTGCAAGACCTCCAGAGTGCACCTATGCCCCATGCATAGGTTTGCCAGGATTCTGGGAAGGTTCTGCTACAATTTTATGACTTGTAATTTTAGTTATTAAAAGTGAGAGTATTTCTTCTGATAGGCCTATCTTTAGTTTGGGGCCTATCACATACCCCAGTTGTATTTATTGCCATGAAAGTGTATATTTTTGAAATTTTGATAGCCCAAAGTATTGTATATGGTGTGCTTTGATGCCTTTGATGCAACCGTTTTAGCCAAAAATATTGGAGAAAGTGTATGGTGGTAATTTTTCAATTTTAATTTTTACACACACATTGCTTTTTGACTGATTTAGGAGAGACTGTTGTAAGCTATTGCAAAAAACACTCCAGATTGTTTTCTGCAAGGCACCCTGAGTACACCTATGCCCCCCATGCATAGGTTTGACAGGGGTTTGGGGGAAAGAAAAAAAAAAAACAGCCCCAAGTAGAGTAGTGAAATGTAAAAATTTGGCATAGTAAAAGTAAAAAAAAAAAAAAAAAAAAAAAACTCTAACAGTGAACATAACCAAAAAAAGAATAACAGCATTTTTTTAAATGGACTATCGTATGATACCGCTTGAAGCAGTACCCAATGCAGAGTCCAGGCTGTCCAGGGCAATCAGGACAGTAATATATGTGTCTCTTCTCTGCCCCCTCTTGGTACAGACTCTGCATTTTTTGGTGGTTTCTGCTTTACGGCAGTAGAGGTGATTTTAAAAATAAAAGGGTTAGCCCCAACTCTGCTCTCTCCCATCACTGCCCAGGAAGCAGGTACATCTTGGTACAAAATCCCTGAAATGATCTGGAGCTGAAACTGTAAAAAAATCGGTTTCATTCCGGGGTTTGCTTTTTTGAACAACAAAAAAGCGTTGTGGGTTGCAATCTACATTAAGTAAATTGCAACCTTTTTGTACCAGGCCCTTGTCTTCCGCATAATTAGGTAGGGCTGCAGCAGCTGATCTGCCAGATCAACCCCACCCATATACCAGTTATAAGCCTTGATGCACACTGGCTTCCTTATGATCTCAGCTCTGCCACGTACAGAGACCTCCACCGTCCTCTCTGTGTGGATGGTGGTAAGAAGGTATACATCCTTCTTGTCTCTGTACTTAAGTGCCAACATCTCCTCTTGGTGCAGAGCTGAAGTCCCCCCCTTCGTAGCTGGGTGTGTGCAAGTTTTCCTGGGAAACCTGCGCAGTTCTTTTTAATTGTACCGCAAGCTCCTGTATCAAAGCAATACAGTAGCTTGAACAAAATGACACTTGTATAATAATTATCTAAGTACAAGTGGTACCCTTTGTTCATTAGGGGTAATATCAGGTCCCAGACAATCTTGCCAGTGGTTCCCATATGTTCTGGGCAACCTGGAGGGTCAAGGTGGCTATCCTTTCCTTCATACACCCGGAAGGCCTGAGTATACCCAGTCTCGCTCTCACAGAGCTTATACACCTTTACCCCATACCTGGAGCGCTTGGAAGGAATATACTGCTTGAATCCAAGCCTTCTCTTATACTTCATCAGGGATTCATCCATGCATATATTCCTTCCAGGTGTATAAGCCTCTGCAAACCTGGCAGCAAAGTGGGTAATTAGGGGGCCGATTTTATACAGCCTGTCAAATTGGGGATGCTCCCTAGGGGGGCACAGGCTGTTGCTGAAGTGCATGAAACGTAGACTCATTTCATACCTCTTCCTCTACATACTCTGGGAGAAAATGGGGGTAGAGCAGATGGGGCTACTGCTCCAGTAGGAGCAAATGGAGGGTATCTTTATGATGCCCATCAGCGTAGTCAATGCCCAGAATGTTTTAAATTCTGGCACATTGATGGGGGCCCATTGCTGCTTTGCCAACTATGTTTCAGGCTTTGCAGCATGGAACTGATGGGCATATAAATTAGTTTGGGCGACAATGTTCCCCAATACATCATCGCCCAGAGACACCTCCAGAAACTGTTGGGGGCTAAATCCTATAACATCCATATTGATGCCAGGATTTGCTGTGAAGGGTGGGATATCTGGCCTCTGAAGATGAGGCGTTACCCACTCTTCAGTGGCAATGGCAGCAACACGCCTCCTTCTGGCAGGGGGGTTGGCAGAGGGGCTAGCAGCCACAGATACATCACTATCAGTTGAGACTGCATCTAATAATGTATCTGAGCATATGGCAGGGTCAAAATTGGGGTCTGAGTCAGACATAGAGGCATCTGACTCTGATGCAAGGATGCATATGCCTCCTCAGAACTATATATTCTCTGTGACATTATTTTATCTGCCACAGAAAAAAAATTACTAAATAAAAAATCCACACAAAATTTAAAAAATGCACAGACAGAAAAAAAGTACAGCTATGCTACTGCCAGTTATTTATAGTGATCACTGGCAAGCTAGGGGTTAATGGCTCTGAAAAGAACCTTTGGGTTTTTGCTGTTATAATTTTGTTTTTATTGTTTGTGGTTCGCAAAACGTAAACAGAATAAACATGTTGTTTCCACATAAACCTAATAATAACTTACAGAACAATATCATCCATATCTCCTATTATAAAGTTAGCTTAACAATATAATATTAGTTCTATTCATGTAGAACACATACTTGATAAAAAAAAAAAAAAAAAACGAACCTCAACATTTTCTAGACATTATATTATGAAGGCATTGAAAAAATAAGAATTCTTATATATTTAAACTAAAAATTACTACCAAAGATTATTTTAGCGTTTCACTAATCTTACCTATACTAAACCATATTCATATTCTGTAAGCCATCCTTAATAAGAGAGGGGGGGGGGGTTAGAACACGATGCTCAGGGGGAAAGAGGGAGGGAAAAGAAAAAAAAAAAAAAAAAAAAAATATTTTAGTAAAGGGAAAATTTCGATTGTGTTTATATATTATTTCTGTATCTCCTGATAAATTCTAGCCATTTATGTTCAAATTTATGTTGGTAATTAGTTCCCTGATTAAGACTATCCATTTGTTCTATTTGATATTGTGAGTGGAGTAAGAAAGTTAGATTATTAATTGTAGGTTCCCTTGTGGCTTTCCAATTTTTTAGGATAAGATATCTGCCTCCCAGAATTGCTGTATTAATGAAATCAATATTGGAGACATATTCCCCAAGATCTCTCAAATTAATCAGAAAGAAAATATGCTGTAGTTCTATGAGTATCTGTATATTCAATAATCTGTTCAGCCAGAACTGTACTCGCTGCCAGAATTGCTGGATCTTGGGACAGCTCCAGAACATGTGGACCAGGTCGGCATTGATGGAACTGCATCGGGGACACAGATTTGAAGTGTTCCCGTACCATCTATTTAAGCTAGCCGGTGGTATATACATGCGATTCACAATTTTAAACTGTGATTCTCGCCATGATGCTGAAAGAGTTGCATGTTCTGCCGCAATTATGCTCTGTTTTATTTTATATGGCTCCATGTTTTGGATATCTGTAGCCCATTTTGCAGATATCTCTACTATATTTATTTCACCGGCCTCCGTTTGTACCATCCGGTACCAGTAACTAATTGAGCGTTTACCCGCCTTAAAAAGAGCAAGCCCCATTTTAATACCCGGGTGTACCCATTCCTTAGTGCAATTTTTGATGGTTTCGTTATACCAGTGCCGGACTTGTAAATAAGCGTAAAATTCTGTATTGTTAAGTTGAAACTGGTCTCTAAGCACTGTGAATGTATACACCCGGGTAGTTTCTGGGTCCCTAAGCTGGGATAAATATTTGAGTCCTAATATAGCCCATTTATTGAACATTTGACTTTTGATTCCTGGTGGGAAGCAAGGGTTCCCAGAAATAGGAACTAAATTCGAAATCAGCGGGCTATCGTTCATACTAGTCTTAATACCCTGCCAGGCTTTAATGATATGAAACAAAGTAGGTTTATTTTTAACCATGCGTGGTAGTTTCTTAATCGGGCAATGTAATAGTGCCTGTAGGTCGTATGGCAAGACTAATTTTTGTTCTATTTCTAATGACGCCACGTAGTTTCCCCCAGTAAGCCAGTCCATAGCTACTTTTGCCAAACATATTTTATTGTAAGTACAAAAATTTGGTAGCGCTAGGCCCCCGTATTGTCTTAACTGTGACATCTTCTGTAAAGCTATACGCTTTTTACCACTACCCCAAATAAACAATCTGATAGAACTATTTAAGTGCTTAAGATCAGATTTTGTCATTGGGATTGGGATATTTTGCATTAAATACATCAATTTAGGCAAAGTAATCATTTTTATCAAATTAATTTTTGCCGTCAATGACAAAGGAAATTTTGCCCAATTTCTGAGCTCTATCTGTATTTTATTTAGCAGTGGAGTAAAATTCAGAGAGTACCATTCTGCCGGGTCGGTGCTAATCTTAATACCCAAATACGTAATATGTGAATCCGCAACTTTGAAGGGTGGGGTATAATCACTACTAGCAGATTTTGTTAGCCACAATAAATCTGATTTTGCTGCATTTATTTTATATCCCGAAAATGTTCCAAATGTATTAATTATTTCCAGTAGGATAGGAATCTCAGATTCAGGGTTATTAAGGAATAGTAGTAAATCATCTGCGTATAGTAATAATTTAAGATATTTATCTCCTAGCCGAATTCCTTCTAGATGTTTTTTTAACATAATTGCCAGTGGTTCAATTGCAAGATTGAAAAGGAGGGGTGAGATCGGGCAGCCTTGTCTTGTGCCTGTCAGAATATGAAAAGTTTCTGTAGGTATGCCATTCACCAACAACACTGCAGAAGCATTAGTATATAAGGCTTTGATACAGTTTAAATAGTTACCGCTGAAACCAAATTGTCGCATAGCAGAAAAAAGATGGTCCCATGTAATCGAATCAAATGCCTTCTGGGCATCTAACGAAAGGATCGCTGGCATTACTCGCCTATTCACGCATTCTGGCCGAAAGAAGTCTAGAAGAAGTAAAATTTTACGAATACTGGCCGTTGGATTCCGATGTAACATAAAACCGACCTGGTCCACATGTATTAAAGAGCCGAGAGTTCCCTTAAGTCTATTTGCTAGAATTGCTGTATAGATTTTATAGTCAGCGTTAAGCAGTGAAATGGGACGATATGAGTCCAATACTTCTGGATCTTTATCTTTTTTTGGAACGAGTACAATTCTGGATGCTACAAAATAGGAGGAGGGAACCCCACCATTACAAAGATACTCATTAAATAATTTTAGCAGTGGGGCGTTTATCTCTTCCCTAAGAATTTTGTAAAATTCGGCTGGTAACATATCTGGGCCAGCAGCTTTATCCAATTTCAATCTATCTACTGCTTGACAAATTTCTGTCGAAGTGATAGGTAAATTCAAATTGTCTACCTCCTCTGTAGTTAGTTTTGGAAGAGAAATTTTTCTCCAGAACCCGTCTTTATTTTGACTATCTATCTGTGGGGCAGAGTACAATTTTTTGAAAAAATTAACAAAGCCTTTTTTGATTGCTTCTGCTTCAGTAACTCGAGTGCCATCTACTATAGCAGACTTAATGATTTTCTGAGATTTATACACTTTGACGCAGTTAGCTAATAGCTTACCAATTTTACTTCCATATCTATGATAAGTAGTTCTTTGTAGTAAATCTTGACGAGTTGCTTTCTGCAAACTGACTGAGTCCCACTCCTGTTTCGCTCTAGTATATTTCTGCCAGTTGATCAGTGTGGGAGCCATTATATAGGCATTATATGCATTCCTGAGACAGTTGGAGAGTTCTATTTCCCTCAGACGCGTTCTTGCCCTAAGTCTAGACATATAATTTTTTATTTCTCCTCTTATCACAGCTTTGGCTGTTTCCCAAAAAATCTCTGGTTTACAGCTGTATGCAGAATTTTGTATTACATACTCATGCCATCTATCTGTAATGTACTTCCTAAAATTGGCATCATTATATAAGTATCGCGGGAAAGAATAACCTCTAGTTGTCTGATGTGTGTTATTGTCAGTTCCACACTCCAAAAATATAGGGGCATGGTCTGAAATGGTGAAGTCCCCTATTTGCGTTTTTATCTCACTTCTGAACAGACTGTCTGAACCCAAAAAAAAGTCAATACGAGAATATGACCTGTATTGTTTGGACTCATATGTAAACGCTCTAGAATTAGGATGTAAATGTCTCCATATATCTCTTATCTTAAGAACTCTACAGAGTGATTTAAGAATCTTAGTTGCTTTTTGAGAGACCCTGGGAATTCTTTGTTTTGTAGTCTGAAGTCTGTCAATACTATTAAAGACCATGTTAAAGTCTCCTGCTACCACCATATTTGTGTCCACATATTCAAACAACTTCAGCTTCAAAGCCTCCCAAAAAGATATATCCACTTTATTAGGTCCATAGACATTACAAACTGTGTATAGGAGAGATTCAACTTTAATTTTTATAATGATAAAACGTTCTTCTAGGTCTATCTGCTTGGAAATAATCTGATAATTTAGTCCCTTTCTTATAAGGATTGCTACTCCTCTTTTACTAGAACTACAGGGTGTAAAAATCACTTCCTGAACCCAGTTAGCTTGTAGCTTCTTGTGTTCTATTGTTGTGAGGTGCGTTTCTTGCAACAAAATAATATCTGTTTTGAACTTTTTAAGATATGTTAAGATTCTTTTCCTTTTCATCGGACTGGAAATGCCCCCCACATTCCAGGATATCAATTTTAATTGTGGCATTTTAATTTAGGAATGTCGATATACAAAGAAAGGGAAAGGAGAGGGGAAAGAAAAGGGGAAGGAAAAGAAGAAAAAAAAATAAAAAAAAATAAAAAAAAATTTAAAGATAAAAAAACCACATTTCCCCCTTCCAATCGTCTCCCCCCCCCCCCCCCCCTGAGCACACCCCAATACACTCCCTGCCACCCGGGATGATAAATATTACCTATCCAGGGCTTAGATATATTGTGCCTGTACTTGTGAATACATTTTTCATATGGCGTATAGATAAGAGAACACATGCTATATTGCAATACATATTCATATAAACAAGACAATATCCCATCTTTATCCCTAGCCTTAAACATACTATGCCAGGAATTATATGTGAGATATTGGACTATGATACAAAAAAAGGCAATGATATGAACCCACAATAATAAAAAAAAACAAATATTTAACTTAGTCCTATTGTGCCAGTATCGATAGGTATATTTTTCATATGCTATATATATAGCAGAGAAACAATAGTTATATAGTAAAAAACGTTCATGTGAATAAAACGGTATCTCAACCTTAACCCTAGCTTTAGACATGTTATACCAAAGATTATATGTATATTTTTGGGGTACAGTGAAACATAGGAAAATAATGTAGGTCCACAAAGAGGAAAAAAAAGAAAAAAAAGAGTACATATTTAGATAAAACAGCATCTCAAACTTGTGTAGGATAATGACAGACGAGCCCTAGGGTTCATCTCTCCGTTACTCTCTTATCTATGTAATGATCTCCTTTATGTTTATCTATATAGCTCTTAGCTTCTTGTGGTGTTCTTAATACAGTTAACTCATTATCAGCATATAATTTAATTGTGGCTGGGTATACTAATCTGGCCGGTAGGCCCATATTAATTAAAGTGGTACAATGTGGTGACATAGTTTTTCGCTTGCTTGCTGTCTGGAATGAAAAGTCCTGGAATAGCAAAATTCTGTGTTGGTCTATTACCAATGTTTGCATCTTTCTATAGGCTCTGAGAATACTGGTCTTATCTTGGAAATTCAAATATTTCACTATAATAGGACGTTTCTGTACGGGGTTTTCTGTTGTATTCCTAGGACTACCTGTACGATGTGCTCTTTCTACCACTATGTTCTGTTGATGGATCCCAAGTAATTGTGGCAGTGTAATAGCAGCAAAAGAGATTAGATCCTGATAACATTCGTTTTCAGGCAATCCAATAATCCTAAGATTATTGCGGCGTGCTCTATCCTCCAATTCTTCCACTTTATCACTAAGATCATTAATTTTGCTACTATGTTGTTGAGATATTTGTTCTGATTTAAACACCAGATCCTCAACTTCGGATATTCTAGACTCCGCTTCTGTGAGCCTAGATGAGAAATTTTTCATTTCAGAAACAAGGGTGCTAAGTTCTACTTTAATCAAATCGAATTGGGGCAGTAACACCTGCGCTACCTGCTTCGATATTTCTTCAATATCCATTTTACTAATACTTAAGCAGTTTGATTCTACCCTAAGGTCTGTGTTATTATCTAGGCTATTTCTTGGCCTCCTGTCTTTCGCCTTAGCTGGCATAGTGTGTGTTTTAGGTGATAGAAATTTGTCCATAAATGAAATTCGTGAGGGTGTGTACTTGTGTGGGACAGTGAGCACAAAGAGGGAAGGGAAAAGGAGAGGAAAAAAAAAAAAAAAAAAGAGAAAGGAAGGAAAAGGGGGGGTGGCGTTAGTGTAAAGAGAAAAAAAAAAAAGGGGAATTCTATTAGTTGTGCAAAACGAATAATATTTAGGAAGCTTGTGACTATTAGGGTCGCGCCCTGTGTAGAAAATTCAGAGTCAGCTTAGGAGAAACCGGAGAATTCTGAATTTAACAGCTCTAGGGTACAGATTAGTATGAATTTAAAGATTAGCTTTAATAATAGTGTGACCTCCTCGCCTTTCAGACATTACTGTTGTACTATTAATACAGCCCCTTCTTTTTTTTTTTTTTTTGATTTGCCAACTTATAGCCAACTTATAGCTATATTAGTCAGTTAATACCACAACCGGGAACCACACATATTTCCTCTGACAAAAAAAAAGCAATATTTAGTAAGTTATTCTTAGGTGCCTTATATATATATCTTATATATGAACATCAAACCTCGGTACAAAAAAAGCTCATACATATATACTTATTTCCAGAGAATATATACAGTTTCTAAGACAACCTTATATACTATTTCAATTGACCCCTACTCTCGATCCTGTTCTGATATAGTATTATAATATGGTACATTACTATAGAATGCCCTCTTGACAAACTTTACAGATACAATCTATATCAACTATATAGGCCTTAGTCCATGTCCAAAAAAAAAAAAACAGAGGAGAGGAAAAAAGAAAAGTTCCAGTTATTTCTTTAAAGTATATACATCCAGTGTGGCCGCAGCCTGTGGCTTTGTTATTTATGCAGTTCCAAAACAGTTCCAGGGCCACCAATAGAGTTATAATCCCAGTGTTTCTACTCTGGCATACAAAAGTCACTACAGTGATCAGGCCTGGGAAATTATTTAACCTTTAGGAGTGCAGCTGTATGCAGTTCAGCCAGCAATGTCAGTTTCTCTAATTTTCTTACTTTGCTGATATCTGGTATGTGCAACGAGAGTCTTGTGTAACTCAGTTGCGGTCTCCTATCATATTCTATCAAGTGTAGTGTATCACCGAGCTATTACACGCTCTGTATAGCCAGAAAAAATAAAGAGATTTCCGCCTGTTGTTTACTACAGGCCCTCCTGTGCTCCATATACTTCACTAAGCATAGCGAGATAAGTGTAGAGAAACTTCAGCTTTGTAAATTCACAGTCCTCACATAAAATCTCCCGTCTTACCTTCACCCCAAAACCAGGTCAGGGACTTACGTTCCGACGGGCCGGCCGCCAAGTTCTGTCTGTGGGTACTGACACAAACGGCTGTATAGCGGCTATATAGCTCCAAACTTCTCCCGCTACTAGCCGCTACCTTCCAGAGCCTCCTGATAGAGCACGGGAGTACAGCTTTCAGCTGTGGTCTTTCCGGCGACACTCCACCTTCCCCTCAGGCTGATTATATCCCAGCTCATGCAGACAGTTACTTATGTGCACTTCTTATTAAGCGTTCTCCTGGCTTTAGTGCATCTTAGTGAAACGGTTGGTAGTATGGCCGCTGCTATGCGGCCACTAGCGCTCCAGAACTTCCTCACGCCGTATCGGGTCGTATCCCTCGGGCCAGGCCGGTATCCAAGATCACTGGCCTATGGCTGCGGGCGTGTTTGGCAAGATGGTATCACCACTCTCAGGTGAGCGTGCAGCATGGAGCAGCTACGCTTCCTTGCTCCTCCCCCCGGAAGCCTGTCGGTCGGCAACCTTTGGGTTTTTAACAAATATATTAAATAAATCTCTCTCTCCTAAACATGGATCTCTCTCTCTCCAACAAAAACGCAAGTGAGGAGAGGGAGGGAGATCCACACTGATCAGAGTCAATATTTACAAATATTGACATGATCAGACAAATGGGATATTTTATTATCATTTTTTTTATTGTGGCAAGCTCAGATTGGATGACCCCTATGATGAGGCAGGCTAGGGACACCCCCAGAGGCCCCATGATGCACTGGGCATCGGCATCTTTGAAGCCTCATGGGGGTGGGGGCCTATATGGCTTATTTTATATACATTTTTATTTTATATTTTTATTATTTTTTATTACTAAGTGCCTCGACCCACCGAGACACTCAGCACACAAGCATAGCATCGGAAGCCTGTCCGATCGCTTCTGATGCTCTGCTAGACTGCCGAGCTCTACGTGGAGCAAAACCGGAAGTTATCACTCGTGGGGGAGTGATCAATCCGGGTTCCGGCAGTCGGGAACAGTATTGCAGGATGTCTCGACATCGCTGCAATACTGTTAGAGCAGCTGGAAGCGATCTCGATCGCTTCCAGTGCTCAGATTAGCCAACGACGTACAGGGTACGTCCTTAGTCGTTAACGACTGTTTTTTGTAGGACGTACCCTATACGTCGTCGGTCCTTAAGGGGTTAAGTAAGTTGTTTGTAACAAGCTGCGGCCTAACTTTTACCAA
>NC_069502.1:830834248-830846748 GCF_027579735.1 Bombina bombina
TGAGAGAGACAGATAAATGAGAGAAAGAGAGAGAGCAGGAAAACCAATGGCACTACTTATCGAAATAAATGAACAAACGTTCCCATATGTATTATTACTTAATGGTAACTATTTCTTAGGGGGTCGGTGCTTATACTTATAAGAATTTGAGAACAATTCAATAGAGAACTGAAGAGCAGAGTACAAAAGTAGCACTCACAACGTTTGATTAATATGTGGATTGGTGTCAGGCAAAAAATGAAGAAAATAAAACTTAACTTTTATTAAATATTACTTAATACAAAAACAAGGGTAAGTACGTGATTTAAAATTACAGATGCTTACTCAGCAAAAGAGGTTATTAGAGATTGAATTGAAATAAAGAATTGCAGGATCAAGATAGTATCTTAGAATTAAATGATCCTGACAGTTCCTGTCTATAACACAATCTCAAAATGACAGCGTCTCAAAGAAGATATTAATCCTCGCACTATCAGAAATTTATACCTTGGATTAGCCTGTATTGAGGCATATAAATGCCAGAGATCTATATCTTACCACTATTGTGGCATAGGAATAGGTACTTCTAATGGGTACTAGGATACTGGGATAACTTGCTGGTAATACTAGAGATCTATACTTGGATTGCCGATATCAAAGTATAGTAACAGGTTCCACTAGTGCACAATCATTAGGGGCATAGGAGTGGATACTTATGGTGAGCAGTCAAATATCTCTCCGACTATGCCAGAAACCTATACCTTTTAATTGCCACTATTTATACATAAGAATGGATGCTGCTAATAGGTATTAGGATCTTAGGATGTTTATTATCTGGTAATACCAGAGACCTATACCTTGTATTACTGATATTGGAGCATAGGAACAAGTTCCACTAGTAAGTAGTCATTTACACTCTAGCAAAGTCAGAGACCTGGACCTGGAGTTACCAATGTTGGAGCATTAATATCTCTCCATCTATGTCAGAGACCTATGTCTTTGGATTACCACTATTATAGCAAAGGAGTAGGTACTTCTAATAGGTACTAGAATGCTGGGGTATTAACTCTCCTGTAATACCAGAGACCTATACCTTTGGTTAACGGTATTGAAACATAAGAACAAATCCCACTAGTAAGCAGTCATTTGCACTCCAGCAAAATAAATAATAATGCCTCAATAGAATATTCATAGCGGCTTTGATACTGCTGATATATATTGAGCATAATCATTTGAACAAGCTAACCGTTTAAACCTAATTCATAACGATAACGCTATACTCTAAGATAAGATAGATACTTGATATCAACACACAATCCACTAACGCGAATATCGATGAATGCTTGAATTACATGGTTATGTAAACCAACGGTCTCAGTTAGAGAATATATACACTGAGACTGAATTCAGTTACATTGTGAATGTGGATGTCTGAGTCTAGACATTAAGCGAAAGTGATAATATAATAACGAGCGCTTGCAGAGTGTGTAACAAGTATCTAGGAGTATGACATTTATATTTTACATTTCTTCACTTTAATGTGTACGGTACGCTTCAGTAAAATGATATGATATGAATATGAGATATTTCTTCACTATTATGTGCATGGTATACGCAGAGAGTATAATACCAATATTTATTATATCTTCACTTTGATGTGTTTGATACAGTTCTTCACTTTGATGTGTTTGGTGTGTGATTAAGATTAGGGTTTCTAGCTAGCAATTGGCTGACTGGGTTCAATCACAGCAATACGCAGGTAGGAGGTCGCCTTTGAGCGCATAGACCTGTATGTATTGGATGAATTTGTTGCTACCCTTATCACATACCTCAGTGACATTGTAAGTACCCTGTCTGACCACATAGCCCATTTTTAAGCCTGTTTTTAATTTTCATTTGGATCATTAATAGATAAATATAGAGTAATGGAAGTCATATACCCTTTTCTCTGATGATCCAATTTGACTTTGTTTGTCTTTTTTCAGTATATATGTTAAATAAAGTGTTTTATTATTCCCCTACTGTATAGCACTCCAGCAAAACCAGAGACCTATACCTTTAGATTACCAATGTGGAGTATTGATCTTTGACAGAGACCTATACCTTTTAATTACCATTGTTATAGCATAGGAGTAGGTACTCCCTCAAAATGAGGTTATATCTGTACCTTTTAATACTGTTAGAGCATGAGTAAGCAAATGCTAGTTAAAAAAGGGGGGAGAAGGAGCAAGGACGCCACTGAAGCGTTTCGCCGTGGTGGCTTTATAAAGGGCCTTTAACCCCTATACCTAATACCACCTAATTTTAAATTAAATTTACAATATAACTATTTTTAAATAAAAAAAAACTATAAAGTAACCTTACATTACTATTTTAAAACAATAAAATTAACGAAAAATCAAAAAACCTAAATTACAAATTAAAAAAATTCTAATACTACGGAAAAAAAAAAACATTACAAAAAAATAAAAATAATAAATGAAATTATCCAAAATAATAAAAATTACACCTAATCTAATACCCCTATAAAAACAAAAAAACCTCCAAAATAAAAACACCCCTTAACCTAACAATAAACTACCAATACCCTTAAAAGGGCCTTTTGTAGGGCATTGCCCTAAGTTAAACAGCTCTTTTACCTAAAAATTACAAAGTCCCCCTAACAGTAAACCCCCACCCAACCAACCCCCCAAAATAAAAAAACCTAAGTCTAAAAAAAAAACTAAGCTACCCATTGCCCCTAAACGGGCATTTGTATGGGCAACATTGCCCTTAAAAGGGCATTCAGCTCTTTTGCAATTAGCTCTTTTACTGCACATCCCTAATCTAAACCCAAAAAAAACAAAAAAAACCCCACTTACCCCAGAAAATCTACTCACAGTTCCGGAAGTCCGGACATCCATCTTTATCTAGGCGGCGAGAAGTCTTCATCCAGGCGGGGACATCTTCATCCATCCCGGGGGCATCTTCTATCTTCATCCTGGTGGCACGGAGCTGTGGAGGCGCGGAGCTTCGGAGGCACGGACATGCAGCGTGGAGGATCCTCTTCATGCAATCACTGCCGTACACTGAAGCTTGAATGCAAGGTACCTGTTTAAAAATGGGGTACCTTGCATTCCTATTGGCTGACATTTTCAAATCAGCCAATAGGATAAGAGCTACTGAAATCCTACTGGCTGATTTGAACAGCCAATAGGATTTCAGTAGCTCTCATCCTATTGGCTGATTTGAAAATGTCAACCAATAGGAATGCAAGATACCCCATTTTTAAATGGGTACCTTTGATTCAAGCTTCAGTGTATGGCGATGATTGTATGAAGAGGATCCTCCATAACTTGATGTCTGCTTCGTCGGAGACGATGCTCCGCGCTTCAACAGCTCGTGTCACAGGGATGAAGATAGAAGATGCCCCCGTGATGGATGAAGATGTTGCCACCTGGATGAAGACTTCTCGTCGTCTAGATGAAGAGGGATGTCCGGACTTCAGGAACTGAAAATTTCTAGGGTTAGTGTTAAGTTTTTTTTGGGGGGTGTTTTTTTTAAAAGATTAGGGATGGGCAGTAAAAGAGCTGATTGCAAAAGAGCTAAATGCCCTTATAAGGGCAATGCCCATACAAATGCCCCTTTAGGGGCAATTGGTAGTTTTTTTTTTAGACTTAGTTTTTTTTATTGGGGGGGTTGGTTGGGTGGGGGGATTTACTGTTAGAGGGACTTTGTAATTTTTAGGTAAAAGAGCTGTTTAACTTAGGGCAATGGCCTAGAAAAGGCCCTTTTAAGAGCTATTGGTAGTTTATGGTTAGGTTAGGGGGTGTTTTTATTTTTGGAGGCTTTTACTGTATAGGGGTATTAGATTAGGTGTAATTTTTTATTTTTTTGTAATGTAATTTCTTTTTAATTTTTTTGTAGTGATTTTTTTAATTTGTAATTTACTTATTTTTATTTTTTGTTAATTTTTTTGCTTTATAATAGTAATGTTAGGTTACTTTATAGTTTAAACTTAGTTTTCTTCTGTTATGTGTGATCAGTCCACGGGTCATCATTACTTCTGGGATATAACTCCTCCCCAACAGGAAATGCAAGAGGATTCACCCAGCAGAGCTGCATATAGCTCCTCCCCTCTACGTCAGTCCCAGTCATTCTCTTGCACCCAACGACTAGATAGGATGTGTGAGAGGACTATGGTGATTATACTTAGTTTTTATGACTTCAATCAAAAGTTTGTTATTTTAAAATAGCACCGGAGCGTGTTATTACTTCTCTGGCAGAGTTTGAGGAAGAATCTGACAGAGATTTTTTACTATGATTTTAACCGGAGTCGTTAAGATCATATTGCTGTTCTCGACCATCTGAGGGAGGTAAAGGCTTCAGATCAGGGGACAGCGGGCAGATGAATCTGCATTGAGGTATGTGGCAGTTTTTATTTTCTGAATGGAATTGATGAGAAAAGCCTGCCATACCGTTAAAATGACATGTATGTATACACTTCAGTATTCTGGGGATGGTATTTCACCGGAACTACTGTGTTAAAGGTCACTAATCCTTTTAATAACTATCTCATGTTAAACGTTTTTGCTGGAATGTAGAATCGTTTACATTGCTGAGGTACTGTGTGAATAAATATTTGGGCATTATTTTCCACTTGGCAGTTTTTTGCTTTAATTGTGACAGTTTCGTTTCTCTTCACTGCTGTGTGGGAGAGGGAGGGGCCGTTTTTGGCGCTCTTTGCTACGCATCAAAAAATTCCAGTCAGCTACTTTTATATTTCCTGCATGATCCGGTTCATCTCTGACAGATCTCAGGGGTCTTCAAACTTCTTTGAAGGGAGGTAAATTCTCTCAGCAGAGCTGTGAGAATTCTTATAGTGACTGTGAATAAAAAACGTTGTTTTGTTTTCTTATGTACAAATTTAATTAGTGTTGTTTTTTACTAATGGGAACAAACCTTTGCTAAAAGTTGTGTTGTGTTAAAGTTTGATGCTATAACTGTTTTTCAGTTCATTATTTCAACTGTCATTTAATCGTTAGTACCTCTTTGAGGCACAGTGCGTTTTTTTGCTAAAAAAGATTATAACCAAGTTGTAAGTTTTTTTTTTGCTAGTGTGTTAAACATGTCTGACTCAGAGGAAGATATCTGTGTCATTTGTTCCAATGCCAAGGTGGAGCCCAATAGAAATTTATGTACTAACTGTATTGATGCTACTTTAAATAAAAGTCAATCTGTACAATGTGAACAAATTTCACCAAACAGCGAGGGGAGAGTTATGCCGACTAACTCGCCTCACGCGACAGTACCTGCATCTCCCGCCCGGGAGGTGCGTGATATTTTGGCGCCTAGTACATCTGGGCGGCCATTACAGATAACATTACAAGATATGGCTACTGTTATGACTGAAGTTTTGTCTAAATTACCAGAACTAAGAGGCAAGCGTGATCACTCTGGGGTGAGAACAGAGTGCGCTGACAATGCTAGGGCCATGTCTGATACTGCGTCACAGCTCGCAGAGCATGAGGACGGAGAGCTTCATTCTGTGGGTGACGGTTCTGATCCAAACAGATTGGACTCAGATATTTCAAATTTTAAATTTAAATTGGAGAACCTCCGTGTACTACTAGGGGAGGTCTTAGCAGCTCTCAACGATTGTAACACCGTTGCAATACCAGAGAAACTGTGTAGGTTGGATAAATACTTTGCGGTACCGGAGAGTACTGACGTTTTTCCTATACCTAAGAGACTAACTGAAATTGTTACTAAGGAGTGGGATAGACCCGGTGTGCCGTTCTCACCCCCTCCAATATTTAGAAAGATGTTTCCAATAGACGCCACCACTCGGGACTTATGGCAAACGGTCCCCAAGGTGGAGGGAGCAGTTTCTACTTTAGCTAAGCGTACCACTATCCCGGTGGAGGATAGCTGTGCTTTCTCAGATCCAATGGATAAAAAATTAGAGGGTTACCTTAAGAAAATGTTTGTTCAACAAGGTTTTATATTACAACCCCTTGCATGTATCGCGCCGATTACGGCTGCGGCAGCATTTTGGATTGAGTCGCTTGAAGAGAACCTTAGTTCCTCTACGCTAGACGACATTACGGACAGGCTTAGAGTCCTTAAACTAGCTAATTCTTTTATTTCGGAGGCCGTAGTACATTTAACCAAACTTACGGCTAAGAACTCAGGATTCGCCATACAGGCACGCAGGGCACTGTGGCTAAAATCCTGGTCAGCTGATGTTACTTCTAAGTCCAAATTACTTAATATACCTTTCAAGGGGCAGTCCTTATTCGGGCCCGGTTTGAAAGAAATTATCGCTGACATTACGGGAGGTAAGGGCCACGCCCTACCTCAAGACAAGGCCAAAGCTAAGGCTAGACAGTCTAATTTTCGTCCCTTTCGGAATTTCAAAACAGGAGCAGCATCAACCTCCACTGCACCAAAACAGGAAGGAGCTGTTGCTCGTTACAGGCAAGGCTGGAAGCCTAACCAGTCCTGGAACAAAAGCAAGCAGGCCAGGAAACCTGCTGCTGCCCCAAAGACAGCATGAACCGAGAGCCCCCGATCCGGGACCGGATCGAGTAGGGGGCAGACTCTCTCTCTTCGCCCAGGCCTGGGCAAGAGATGTTCAGGATCCCTGGGCACTAGAGATCATATCTCAGGGATACCTTCTAGACTTCAAATTATCTCCCCCAAGAGGGAGATTTCATCTGTCAAGGTTGTCAACAAACCAGATAAAGAAAGAAGCGTTTCTACGCTGCGTACAAGATCTGTTAACAATGGGAGTGATCCATCCGGTTCCGTGGTCGGAACAAGGACAAGGGTTCTACTCAAACCTGTTTGTGGTTCCCAAAAAAGAGGGAACTTTCAGGCCAATCTTAGATTTAAAGACTCTAAACAAATTCCTAAGAGTTCCATCGTTCAAAATGGAAACTATTCGGACAATCTTACCCATGATCCAAGAGGGTCAGTACATGACCACAGTGGATTTAAAGGATGCTTACCTTCACATACCGATCCACAAAGATCATCACCGGTATCTAAGGTTTGCCTTCTTAGACAGGCACTACCAGTTTGTAGCTCTTCCATTCGGATTGGCTACGGCTCCAAGAATCTTCACAAAGGTTCTGGGTGCCCTTCTAGCGGTACTAAGACCGCGAGGGATTTCGGTAGCTCCGTACCTAGACGACATTCTAATACAAGCTTCAAGCTTTCAAACTGCCAAGTCTCATACAGAGTTAGTTCTGGCTTTTCTAAGGTCGCATGGATGGAAAGTGAACGAAAAGAAGAGTTCTCTCTTTCCTCTCACAAGAGTTCCATTCTTGGGGACTCTTATAGATTCTGTAGAGATGAAGATTTACCTGACAGAAGACAGGTTAACAAAACTTCAAAATGCATGCCGCGTCCTTCATTCCATTCAACACCCGTCAGTAGCTCAATGCATGGAGGTGATCGGCTTAATGGTAGCGGCAATGGACATAGTACCTTTTGCACGCCTACACCTCAGACCGCTGCAATTATGCATGCTAAGTCAGTGGAATGGGGATTACTCAGATTTGTCCCCTACTCTGAATCTGAATCAAGAGACCAGAAATTCTCTTCTATGGTGGCTTTATCGGCCACACCTGTCCAGGGGGATGCCATTCAGCAGGCCAGACTGGACAATTGTAACAACAGACGCCAGCCTACTAGGTTGGGGCGCTGTCTGGAATTCTCTGAAGGCTCAGGGACTATGGAATCAGGAGGAGAGTCTCCTTCCAATAAACATTCTGGAATTGAGAGCAGTTCTCAATGCCCTTCTGGCTTGGCCCCAGTTAATAACTCGGGGGTTCATCAGGTTTCAGTCGGACAACATCACGACTGTAGCTTACATCAACCATCAGGGAGGGACAAGAAGCTCCCTAGCAATGATGGAAGTATCAAAGATAATTCGCTGGGCAGAGTCTCACTCTTGCCACCTGTCAGCAATCCACATCCCGGGAGTGGAGAACTGGGAGGCGGATTTCTTGAGTCGCCAGACTCTTCATCCGGGGGAGTGGGAACTTCATCCGGAGGTCTTTGCCCAAATACTTCGACGTTGGGGCAAACCAGAGATAGATCTCATGGCGTCTCGCCAGAACGCCAAACTTCCTCGCTACGGGTCCAGATCCAGGGATCCGGGAGCAGTTCTGATAGATGCTTTGACAGCACCTTGGAACTTCAGGATGGCTTATGTGTTTCCACCCTTCCCGCTGCTTCCTCGATTGATTGCCAAAATCAAACAGGAGAGAGCATCAGTAATTCTAATAGCACCTGCTTGGCCACGCAGGACTTGGTATGCAGATCTAGTGGACATGTCATCCTGTCCGCCTTGGTCTCTACCTCTAAGACAGGACCTTCTGATACAGGGTCCATTCAAACATCAAAATCTAACTTCTCTGAAGCTGACTGCTTGGAAATTGAACGCTTGATTTTATCAAAACGTGGTTTTTCTGAGTCGGTTATTGATACCCTGATTCAGGCTAGGAAGCCTGTTACCAGAAGGATTTACCATAAAATATGGCGGAAATACCTATACTGGTGCGAATCCAAAGGTTACTCCTGGAGTAAGGTTAGGATCGCTAGGATATTGTCTTTTCTACAAGAAGGTTTAGAAAAGGGTTTATCAGCTAGTTCATTAAAGGGACAGATTTCAGCTCTGTCCATCTTGTTACACAGACGTCTGTCAGAAAATCCAGACGTCCAGTCCTTTTGTCAGGCTTTAGCTAGGATCAAGCCTGTGTTTAAAGCTGTTGCTCCACCATGGAGTTTAAACTTAGTTCTTAACGTTTTACAGGGTGTTCCGTTTGAACCCCTTCATTCCATTGATATAAAAATGTTATCTTGGAAAGTTCTGTTTTTAATGGCTATTTCCTCGGCTCGAAGAGTCTCTGAGTTATCAGCCTTACATTGTGATTCCCCTTATCTGATTTTTCACTCAGACAAGGTAGTTCTGCGTACTAAACCTGGGTTCTTACCTAAGGTAGTCACTAACAGGAACATCAATCAAGAGATTGTTGTCCCATCCTTGTGTCCAAATCCTTCTTCAAAGAAGGAACGTCTTTTACACAATCTGGATGTAGTTCGTGCCCTCAAGTTCTACTTGCAGGCAACTAAAGATTTTCGCCAAACTTCTTCCTTGTTTGTCGTTTACTCTGGACAGAGGAGAGGTCAAAAAGCTTCTGCTACCTCTCTCTCTTTTTGGCTTCGTAGCATAATACGTTTAGCCTATGAGACTGCTGGACAGCAGCCTCCTGAAAGAATTACAGCTCACTCCACTAGAGCTGTGGCTTCCACTTGGGCCTTTAAGAATGAGGCCTCTGTTGAACAGATTTGCAAGGCTGCAACTTGGTCTTCGCTTCATACTTTTTCCAAATTTTACAAATTTGACACTTTTGCTTCTTCGGAGGCTATTTTTGGGAGAAAGGTTCTTCAGGCAGTGGTTCCTTCTGTATAATGAGCCTGCCTATCCCTCCCGTCATCCGTGTACTTTTGCTTTGGTATTGGTATCCCAGAAGTAATGATGACCCGTGGACTGATCACACATAACAGAAGAAAACATAATTTATGCTTACCTGATAAATTCCTTTCTTCTGTTGTGTGATCAGTCCACGGCCCGCCCTGTTTTAAGGCAGGTAAATATCTTTTAAATTATACTCCAGTCACCACTTCACCCTTAGTTACTCCTTTCTCGTTGATTCTTGGTCGAATGACTGGGACTGACGTAGAGGGGAGGAGCTATATGCAGCTCTGCTGGGTGAATCCTCTTGCATTTCCTGTTGGGGAGGAGTTATATCCCAGAAGTAATGATGACCCGTGGACTGATCACACAACAGAAGAAAGGAATTTATCAGGTAAGCATAAATTATGTTTTTTTAATTTCACAGGTAAGTTTTTATTTATTTAAAGATAGTTACATTGTAAATTTAATTTTACATTAGGGGGTATTAGGTTTAGGGGTTAATAGTTTAATTTAGTTTGTTGCGATCTGGGGGGCGGTTTAGGGGTTAATAGCTTTAGTTTAGTAGTTGCGCTGTGAGGGCTGGCGGTTTAGGGGTTAATAGGTTTATTATAGTAGTAGCGATGTGGGGGGCCAGCGGTTTAGGGGTTAATTGGTTTATTATAGTAGTAGCCATGTGGGAGTCTGGCGTTTTAGGGTTTAATAGGTTTATTATAGTAGTTGTGATGTGGGGGGCGGCAGTTTAGGGGTTAATAGGTTTATTATAGTAGTTGCGATGTTAATAGGTTTATTATAGTAGTTGCAATGTTTATTTCGTGTTGGCAATGTGGGGGGTCGGCGGCTTAGGGGTTAATAAGTTTAATAAAGTATTTGCAATACGGGAGGGTGGCGGGTTAGGGATTAATAGGTAGTTTATGGGTGTTAGTGTACTTTGTAACATTTTTGTTTCACAAAATCCATAATTATTAGTCTCAGATCGCCGGAACGCACAACCTGTAATACGGCGCTATGAAAATTCTGCACTCAAATTTTTTTTGAGTGCGGAATGAATTGTTGCGTTATAGTTATACTGCAGCGACTTGTAATACGGGAGACCTGCCATTCCGTGCACATTGCCCAATTTTTCAGCGGTATAGTCGTACCGCACAACTTGTAATTTAGGTCATAGTAAAGCACAAATATCAATTTCTTTGCTTTTTTTTTCTTTGACATGACACTCTTGCTTCCCTCTCACTTTGTCTGTTTTGCAGTTTCTGCCTTTTTCTAACAACCTCTCCATCTAAAATATCTAAGTACATTAATTTATGTTACCATTTTAGTTCCTGATTTAGGGCCAGATTATATGTTCTATTGTATGTTGTTACCGTTCCAAGTGATCTGTGCTTTCTTTCTCGCTGCCATTATAATTTTTTCCTTGTCATCAAATTTATGACATCTTAAGATGTTATCTCTTGGGGGAGCTGATTCAGGTGGTTTAGATCTTAGTGCTGTATGCGCTCTATCTAGTATGATGCATTTCCATTCTCTAATATAAAGCTGAATCATTTTTGTAGATACTCCTGCTTCTGAGATGGCAATACACTCTCAGGGACTCCTCTTATTCTCAAGTTTTGCCCCTGTTGTTTAGGTCTTCAACTTGTGATTGAAGCTGTAATATTGTGGCATTTTGTTGTTGTATTTGCAGAGCCATTCAGTCTGATGATGTGGAGATTTCTTCTGTATATTCTTTGCGATGAAGAACTCTTTGGCCTAGATCTGTGACATCTTTCCTAACCTCTGCCAAACCCTCTTTAATTAATTGGCCTACTTGAGTAAGGAATACTGTAAAATCTGCTCTGGAGGTGAACGTAGATCAGCTATGGTAAGGGCACTGTTGTCCTTAGGTTGTAGCCAGGGGCGGACTGGGCCGGGGGGCAATTGCCCCTCCGGCCTCTTTGATGCAGTGTGAAATGGGCCGCCGCTGAGCAGAGCAGGGGACAGTTAGTAATGACACAGTAAAGTACTGTTCTTGTAGTAAATAAATAAGTGACCGTGTTCTTGCTACAATGCTTATGTGCTACTAGAGACGAGTGGCCAAGTGCAACTGCAGACTGTCTGCTACTAAAATGTATTAATTCCAATTTCCAGTGACTCAGAGTGATAATTTTATTTAAATAATATAGATCCGACCGGCCGGCTGATCAGGGGGTGGGAATTTCATCAGTCAGATCAGTGCCACTGTCGGCCCGGGGCGTGCCTCACCCTCACGATGTGACGTGTGATGCTGCAAATCTCGCGCTCGGCGCTCCCTGACTCATCACGTCCATCTTCTTCCCCAGAGTCAGTCCCAGCTGCTGCGCGGCATATAATTGCAGCTGCGTACTACAGCCCACGCGGGAAGATTTTTGCGAGTCAGGGAGTGTTGAGAGGGAACTTGGAAGCAGAGAGATTAGGCTGCTAAGGCTGGTGGTAGAGGTGTCTGTCTGGTGAGTGAGTATGTAAAAGAAATTAGCAAACATGACAGATCCCATTCAATTTACCAGGCAGTCGATATAATCCAGCATTAGCATTAAGCATTTACATAATGGTTCATCAGGCTCTAATTAGCAATGGCTAAAATCTGAATCAATTTCAAGGCCAATTACTGCCTATTTTTATTTCTGCAGCAATGGGCTTTATTTCTTTAAATCTTGGCCTCTTGCTGCTGACCCTAGAGACCTGAAGTGTCTTCTTGATTACCACCAATACCCCTGGTTTAAAAAAAAAATGTCTGTTAAGCAATGTAGGTGAAAGTAATTCTTAAGTATATGATATACATCTCTTTTGAATTGATGATGAAAGGATTTTATGTCAGCAACTAAACAAGCACAAAGTTTAAAACTAACCCAAGGCAATTATCTGATTGAATGATGGTGTTCAGAATCACTGTATATATTTAGAAGCAATCCCTGGTTCCTCAGATTTGCTGAATATATACTATAACATAAATCTCTAATCAGATTTCTCATATTTCATATATCATTTACAAAATAAAACTCAAAAAAGTAAATGAGAGAGACTTCTCCAATAAATATTT
>NC_069502.1:830851748-830897253 GCF_027579735.1 Bombina bombina
TTCACAACTTTAGGTAAAAATATAAATGAAGTCCGCAAAACCGCCTTATCCTGATGAAAAATCAGAAAAGGAGATTCACAAGAAAGAGCAGATAATTTAGAAACTCTTCTAGCAGAAGAGATGGCCAAAAGGAACAATACTTTCCAAGAAAGTAATTTAATGTCCAGAGAATGCATAGGCTCAAATGGAGGAGCCTGTAAAGCCCTCAAAACCAAATTAAGACTCCAAGGAGGAGAGATTGACTTAATGACAGGCTTGATACGAACCAAAGCCTGTACACAACAATGAATATCAGGAAGATTAGCAATTTTTCTGTGGAACAGAACAGAAAGAGCAGAGATCTGTCCTTTCAAGGAACTTGCAGACAAACCCTTATTTAAACCATCCTGAAGAAACTGTAAAATTCTAGGAATTCTAAAAGAATGCCAAGAGAATTTATGAGAAGAACACCATGAAATGTAAGTCTTCCAAACTCTGTAATAAATCTTTCTAGACACAGATTTACAAGCCTGCAACATAGTATTAATCACTGAGTCAGAGAAACCTTTATGACTAAGCACTAAGCGTTCAATCTCCATACCTTCAAATTTAATGATTTGACATCCTGATGGAAAAATGGGCCTTGAGATAGAAGGTCTGGCCTTAACGGAAGTGCCCAAGGTTGGCAACTGGACATCTGAACAAGATCCGCATACCAAAACCTGTGTGGCCATGCTGGAGCCACCAGCAGTACAAAGGAACGCTCCATTATGATTTTGGAAATCACTCTTGGAAGAAGAACTAGAGGCGGAAAGATATAAGCAGGTTGATAACTCCAAGGAAGTGTCAACGCATCCACTGCTTCGGCCTGAGGATCCCTGGACCTGGACAGATACCTAGGAAGTTTCCTGTTTAGATGAGAAGCCATCAGATCTATTTCTGGAAGCCCCCACATCTGAACAATCTGAAAAAACACATCTGGGTGAAGAGACCACTCTCCAGGATGTAAAGTCTGGCATTGTGATAATCCGCTTCCCAATTGTCTATACCTGGGATATGGACCGCAGATATTAGACAGGAGCTGGATTCCGCCCATGCAAGTATCCAAGATACTTCTTTCATAGCTTGAGGACTGTGAGTCCCACCTTGATGATTGACATACGCCACGGTTGTGACATTGTCTGTCTGAAAAAAAATAAACGGTTCTCTCTTCAGAAGAGGCCAAAACTGAAGAGCTATGAGAATAGCACAGAGTTCCAAAATATTGATTGGTAATCTAGCCTCTTGAGATTTCCAAACCCCTGTGCTGTCAGAGATCCCCAGACAGCTCCCCAACCTGAAAGACTCGCATCTGTTGTGATCACAGTTCAGGCTGGACGAACAAAAGAGGCCCCTTGAACTAAACAATGGTGATCTAACCACCAAGTCAGAGATAGTCGAACATTGGGATTTAAGGATATTAATTGTGATATCTTTGTATAATCCCTGCACCATTGGCTCAGCATACAAAGCTGAAGAGGTCTCATGTGAAAACGAGCAAAGGGGATCGCGTCCGATGCTGCAGTCATGAGACCTAAAACCTCCATGCACATAGCTACTGAAGGGAATGATAGAAACTGAAGGTTCCGACAAGCTGAAATCAATTTCAGACGTCTTTTGTCTGTTAGAGACAAAGTCATGGATACTGAATCTATTTGGAATCCTAAAAAGGTTACCCCTTGTCTGAGGAATCAAGGAACGTTTTGGTAACAACACTAGTTGATTCGTGTGAGATTCTGCAGAATGTAAAGACTGAGCAAGTACCAAGATATCGCCCAAATAAGGAAACACCGCAATGAGTACAGAGAGTAGGGCACCGAGAACCTTTGAAAAGATCCTTGGAGCTGTTGCTAGGCCAAAAGAAAGAGCAACAAATTGGTAATGCTTGTCTAGAAAAGAGAATCTCAGGAACTGATAGTGATCTGGATGAATCGGAATATGAAGATATGCATCCTGTAAGTCTATTGTGGACATATAATGCCCTTGCTGAACAAAAGGAAGAATAGTCCTTATAGTCACCATCTTGAATGTTGGTATTCTTACATAACGATTCAAAATTTTTAGATCCAGAACTGGTCTGAAAGAATTCTTCTTTGGAACAATGAAAATATTTGAATAAAACCTCAGACCCCGTTCCTGAAAAGGAACTGGCACAATTACTCCAGATAACTCCAGGTCTGAAACACACTTCAGGAAAGCCTGAGCCTTTACTGGGTTCACTGGAATGCGTGAGAGAAAGAAACTTCTCACAGGCGGTCTTACTTTGAAACCTATTCTGTACCCTTGAGAAATAATGTTCTGAATCCAATGATTTTGGATTGAATTGATCCAAACATCCTTGTAAAATCTTAGTCTGCCCCCTACCAGCTGCGCTGGAATGAGGGCCACACTTTCATGCGGACTTGGGGGCTGATTTTGATTTTTAAAATGGCTTGGATTAATTCCAGACTGGAGAAGGCTTCCAATTGGAAACCGTTCCCTTAGGGGAAGGTTTCTGTTCCTTACTTTTATGAAAGGAACGAAAACGGTTAGCAGCCCTAAATTTACCTTTAGATTTTTTATCCTGAGGCAAAAAAGCTCCTTTCCCCCAGTGACAGGTGAAATAATAGAATCCAACTGAGAACCAAATAATGTATTACCTTGGAAAGAGAGAGATAGCAAAGTTGATTTAGAAGTCATATCAGATTCCAAGATTTAAGGCATAAAGCTCTTCTAGCTAATATAGCTAAAGACATATATCTGACATGAATTCTAATGATATCAAAAATGGCATCACAAATGAAATTATTAGCATGTTGAATTAGCTTAACAATGCTATACACATTATGATCTGGTACTTGTTGTGCTAAAATTTCCAACCAAAATGTTGAAGCAGCAGCAACATCAGCCAAAGAAATAGCAGGCCTAAGAAGATGACCTGAACATAAATAAGCCTTCCTTAGAAAAGATTCAAGTTTCCTATCTAAAGGATCTTTAAAAGAAGTACTATCTGCAGTAGGAATAGTAGTACGTTTAGCAAGAGTAGAGATGGCCCCATCAACTTTGGGGATCTTTTCCCAAAACTCTAATCTATCAGTCGGCAAAGGATACAGTTTCTTAAACCTTGAAGAAGGAGTAAAAGAAGTACCCAGTCTATTCCATTCCCCGAATTTAAACTTTTACTGGTTTTAATATCAAGAGGACTAGTCTCCTCCATATCTAATGCAATCAACACCTCTTTAATAAGGAACGAATATACTCCATTTTAAATAAGTATGAGGATTTGTCAGTGTCAATATCTGAGGTAGAATCTTCTGAACCAGATAGATCCTCATCAGAGATAGATAAATCAGAATGCTGTCTGTCATTTAAAAATTCATCAAATTCATGAGAAGTTTTAAAAGACCTTTTACGTTTATTAGAAGGTGGTATGACAGACAAAGCCTTCTGAATGGAATTTGAAACAAATTTTCACATTAACAGGAATATCCTGAACATTAGATGTTGAAGGAACAACAACAGGTAATGGATTACTACTAATGGAAATATTGTCTGCATTTGAGTTTATCATGACAACTAAAACAAACTACAGCCGGAGGAACAGTTACCACAAGTTTACAACAAATGCACTTAGCTTTGGTAGAACCGACATCAGGCAGCAGGATTCCAGTAGTAGATTCTGAGACAGGGTCAGATTGAGACATCTTGCAATATGTAATAGAAAAAATAACATATAAAACAAAATGATCAATTTCCTTATATGACAGTTTCAGGAATGGGAAAAAATGCAAATAAAATAAACCTCTGGAAACCAGAAGCAAAATGAAATAAGGACTTAAATAATGTCAAAAATATGGCGTCAAGTATGACGCCCACAACTGACAAAATATTTTTTGGCGCCAAGAACTGTCTCCAATAAACACGAGGTGTCATAGATGACGCAACTATGTGAAAACTCTCGGCGACAACTAAGACGCCAGAAATTACGTCAACAAACGTAATTCTTGCGCCAAAAAAAACTTGCGCCAAGAATGACACAATAAATTATAGTATTTTGCGCTCCCGCGAGCCTAACAGCCTGCAATTTAGAAAAGAGAGTCAATTTGAAAATTTTCAGGTAAGAATTTTTTTTTAATTATATATATATATATATATATATATATATATATATATATATTTTTATATATGCATTTCCCAAAATGAAACTGACAGTCTGTAAGAGGTAATGGTATATAAGAGTATATTGTCGATCTGAAAAGGGAGGTAGAAGATGAATCTCTATGACCGATAACAGAGAACCTATGAAATAGATCCCCGTTAGGATGACCATTGTATTCAATAGGTGATACTCCCTTCACCTCCCTCTGTCATTCACTGCACTCTGAGAGGAACCGGGCTTCAGCATGCTGAGAAGCGCATATCAACGTATAAATCTAGCACAAACTTACTTCACCACCTCCATAGGAGGCAAAATTTGTAAAACTGAATTGTGGGTGTGGTGGGGGTGTATTTATAGGCATTTTGAGGTTTGGGAAACTTTGCCCCTCCTGGTAGGAATGTATATCCCATACGTCACTAACTCATGGACTCTTGCCAATTACATGAAAAAAATATCGCTTTAACAAAAGTGATATTTGCACTTCACTTAGTAATACCAGCGCAAATGTGCACTGGTATTACAAGATGAGAGCAAAGCAAACACAACCTCACGTTCGCATTGCAGGGAAGCTTTGTGCTCACAAGTAGGTTCCAATGGGAGCCTCGTTCTTATGACATGAGACATGGCTGACAACCAAGCACAGCGATGGGCAGCAAAGTGTAAATATATTTATATATACATATATATTTATGTGTTTATGTGTATATACAGATATTAACACATAACTGTGTGTATATATATATATACACACTGAATATATATATATATATATATATATATATATATATATATATATATATATATATATATATATATAACATAATTTATGTAAGAACTTACCTGATAAATTCATTTCTTTCATATTGGCAAGAGTCCGTGAGCTAGTGACATATGGGATATACAATCCTACCAGGAGGGGCAAAGTTTCCCAAACCTCAAAATGCCTATAAATACACCCCTCACCACACCCACAATTTTAACAGTTTAACGAATAGCCAAGCAGTGGGGTGATAAAGAAAGGAGTAGAAAGCATCAACAAAGGAAATTTGGAAATAATTGTGCTTTATACAAAAAATCATAACCACCATAAAAAAGGGTGGGCCTCATGGACTCTTACCAATATGAAAGAAATGAATTTATCAGGTAAGTTCTTACATAAATTATGTTTTCTTTCATGTAATTGGCAAGAGTCCATGAGTTAGTGACATATGGGATATCAATACCCAAGATATGGATCTCCACTCAAGAGTCACTAGAGAGGGAGGGAATAAAATAAAAACAGCCATAATCTGCTGAAAAAATTAATCCACAACCCAAAAATATAAGTTTATTTCATTTGAAAGAAAAAAACTTAAATCAAAAGCAGAAGAATCAAACTGAAACAGCTACCTGAAGAACTTTTCTACCAAAAACTGCTTCCTAAGAAGCAAATACATCAAAACGGTAGAATTTAGTAAATGAATGCAAAGAGGACCAAGTTGCCGCTTTGCAAATCTGAACAACTGAAGTTTCATTCTTAAAAGCCCACGAAGTGGAGACTGATCTAGTAGAATAAGCTGTAATTCACTGAGGCGGGGCCTGACCCGACTCAAAATAAACTTGATGAATCAAAAGTTTCAACCAAGAAGCCAAGGAAATAGCAGAAGCCTTCTGACCTTTCCTAGGACCAGAAAATAAAACAAATACACTGGAAGTCTTCCTGAAATCTTTAGTAGCTTCCACATAATATTTCAAAGCTCTTACCACATCCAAAGAATGTAAGAATTCTTAGGATTAGGACACAAGGAAGGGACAACAATTTCTCTACTAATGTTGTTAGAATTCACAACCTTAGATAAAATATAAAAAGAAGTCCGCAAAACTGCCTTATCCTGATGAAAAAAATCAGAAAAGGAGTCTCACAAGAAAGAGCAGATAACTCAGAAACTCTTCTAGCAGAAGAGATGGCCAAAAGGAACAACACTTTCCAAGAAAGTAGTTTAATGTCCAAAAAAATGCATAGGTTCAAATTGAAGAAACTGTAAAGCCGTCAGAACCAAATTAAGACTCCAAGGAGGAGAAATTGATTAAATAACAGGCTTAATAAGAACTAAAGCCTGTACAAAACAGTGTATATCAGGAAATATAGCAATCTTTCTGTGAAATAAAACAGAAAGAGCAGAGATTTGTCCTTTCAAGGAACTTGCACACAAACCCTTATCCAAACCGTCCTGAAGAAACTGTAAAATTCTAGGAATTCTAAAAGAATGCCAGGAGAAGTTATGAGAAGAACACCATGAAATGTAAGTCTTCCAAACTCTATAATTAATCTTTCTAGAAACAGATTTACGAGCTTGTAACATAGTATTAATCACTGAGTCAGAGAAACCTCTATGACTTAGTACTAAGCGTTCAATTTCCATACCTTCAAATTTAATGATTTGAGATCCTGATGGAAAAACGGACCTTGAGATAGTAGGTCTGGCCGAACGGAAGTGGCCAAAGCGGGCAACTGGACATCCAAACCAGATTCACATACCAAAACCTGTGTGGCCATGCTGGAGCCACCAGCAACACAAATGATTGTTCCATGATGATTTTGGAGATCACTCTTGGAAGGAGAACTAGAGGCGGGAAAATGTAAGCAGGATGATAACACCAAGGAAGTGTCAGCGCATCCCCTGCTTCCGCCTGAACATCCCTGGACAGGTATCTGGGAAGTTTCTTGTTTAGATGAGAGGCCATGAGATGTAAGGATTCCATTCCTGGTTTTCCTTGCTACAGCAGCTCACCTACACACACCTGTATTTAAGTCATGTCTCCGCCCCAAACAAGTGCTTAGTTATTGTGTTCAGTACAGCTAAGCTGTTTGCTCTATTCTTAAAAGAGTACCTTTTGCTTATATAAATTGCTAACAGATTATAACCAAACATTTGGATTACAAATATAACTTCTATCTGGATTATTACTGTTCTGCTCCTTCGTATATAGCCTGGGTTGCTATATTTCTACAAACTTGCCTAATTGTTCGCTCAGTATCCAATCAGTTCCACTGCCTGCTAGCTGCAGTACTTCTGCCATTTAATCTGAGGATATCGACTCTGCAAGTTACTTTCAACCTGGGAACTACCGGAACTTCCACCGCAACTACTAAGTGAGTTAATTTCCATTTTACTCTCATCCTACACAGTTTTGCTTATTTATCTGCATACCTTCAACTATTTTTAAAACCGGAGATAATTACTTGAAATACCAGCTCCGTTACATCTCTACGCTGCTAGTGTGACGTCACCGAAAGGGAATCCCCCTGCAATCAGTCACGCCTCTACCTACGGTCTCAAGTTACACTGCTCCGCTTCCAAGTTACACTGTAGCCTGTCAGCAGCTGCTCTTCACAAGACGTTACAGATAAACACAGGATTATTCAGTGAGAGTTGATATCATTTGATTGCCTACTACAGTGGGACTTAAAGGAATAATATCTTTAGCGAATAGTACTTTATTCCTGGATTTGACCAACGAGTCATTTTGATAAAATCTCACTCTGAAAAAACACAGCCTATGCTAATACAATAGTCTGTTGATTAGAGTGATACATATAAAAGTAACAGATTCGGCAGTTGCGATCCTGCTTAAGAAAAACATAACAGAATCTTACAGAATAACTAAGCCACATTATGGATCCAGCCGAACTCCCTCAAATTGTGTACAACTTGTCCCAAAGAGTAGACCAACTCAGTCAGGGACTAAGAGAGTTACAACTGGAGAATGAGACACTTAGAAAAGTTATAAAAGACAGTATCACTTCAAAACAAACATCTTTAGAGACATCTCCTGAGCCTTTCGTGGCTCCACCTGATTTCTTCCATGGAGACAGAAACCAATATCGTCATTTTAAGAATGCTTGCCTCCTCAACTTCAGTCTTAAACCCAAAACCTATCCTAATGATAGGGTAAAAGTTCTTACTATGATTAGTTTACCTAAGGGGGAGAACCACGAATATGGGCTGACACTCTTTTTGAGAGTAACAATCCGGTTCTGTCATCTTTCTCATCATTTCTTGACGTTATGGATGAACTTTATAACGATACCAACCTGCAGTTGACTGCTGAGAGTAAAATGAGGAAATTAAAACAAGGTTCTAGACCCGTGGAACAATACATAACAGAGTTCAAACAATATGCAATCGACTCTCAATGGAATGCCATAGCCCTCAGAAATCAATACCGGCTTGGTCTCTCTGATGCTGTCAAGGACGAATTAGCAAGAACCGAGTTACCAGACTCCCTTGAAGCTCTTATGAGACTAAGTAGCCAAATCGACAGAAGATTGAGAGAGAGAAGATCAGAAAGGCCATACTCTGATCAGGGGTACAAAAAAGTCTCCACTCCTGGTACACCTATTCGCAGGCCTAACAGTCCTAGTTCTGGCGGAGCTGAAGCCATGGACATTAACATCTTCAGGGGTCCCATTTCTCCAGAGGAACGGATAAGAAGGAAGACCAGGGGCCTGTGCATGTACTGTGGTGCTGCTTCCCATACTGTCAAGGATTGCCCTGTTATACCTCAGAAAAAGAACAGTAAGTGCCACACTGACTTTATCTCTCAGATAGTACGTAACAAACCTCTTCACTGTTCTCTACTTTTGTCATTACAGTGGGCAAGTAAGCAGATGAACATCCCAGCCATCGTGGACACTGGAGCTCAGGGGAACTACATCGACAGCTCTCTAGTATCTGAAAATAAAATACCTCTGATAAAAAAATTGTCTCCAATTTCACTTCGAGTTGTTGATGGCTCAGAGATTGCCTCTGGACCTATTACACACCACACTATCCCACTCTCAGTTACTACCCTGAAAAATCATCATGAACATCTCTCTTTTGATGTGATTACATCCCCTCTATTTCCAATAGTTCTGGGTTTATCTTGGCTGCAACTACATGAACCCCAGATCTCTTGGAAATCTCTCCAAATACAGTTGAATTCAAAGTATTGCCAACAAACATGTGTTAGACAGTCTTTACTTTCTATAAACCCTACTACTGAGTCTGTTATTCCCAGTGAATATACTCACTTCTCGGAGGTCTTTAGTAAAAAGGAGGCTGAAACACTTCCCCCTCACCGACCTTATGACTGTCCTATAGAATTAAAACCTGGAACATCCCCACCTATTGGCCATTTATATCCACTATGTCAATCCGAGTTAGACTACCTTAAAACTTATTTGGATGAGAACTTGAAGAAAGGTTTTATTCGGCCATCTGTCTCTCCTGCAGGTGCTGGGATGTTTTTTGTCCGTAACAAGGATCAGTCCTTACGTCCTATCATCGATTTCAGACAACTAAACAAGATCACCATTAAAAACCGATATCCACTCCCACTCATTCCAGAGCTCATTGAGAGATTACGTCATGCTACTATATACACTAAACTGGATCTAAGGGGAGCATATAATTTAGTACGCATCAGAGAGGGTGATGAATGGCTCACTGCCTTCAGAACCAGATATGGGCTGTACGAATACTTGGTTATGCCTTTCGGCCTCACTAATGCACCTGCTACTTTCCAGTTTTTTGTAAATGATATCTTCCATGATCTACTCGATATCTGTGTCATAGTTTACCTAGATGACATTTTAATTTATTCCTCTAATACAACTGACCACATAAAACATGTTAGTTGGGTTCTTTCACGACTCCAGGTCCACCGTCTTTACGCCAAATTGGAAAAATGTATTTTTCACACTAGAACTATAGATTTCCTAGGTTATTCCATCAGCCCCGAGGGTATTCAGATGCAAGAGGGCAAAGTTGATGCAGTGAAATCTTGGCCTACTCCTCTCACTAGAAAGGACCTTCAAAAATTCCTAGGATTCAGTAATTATTATAGGAAATTCATTCGCAACTTTTCTAGAATTTCCAAGCCACTTACTAACCTTACCAGTCCTAATTCTACCTTCTGTTGGACAAAAGAAGCTGATGTTGCTTTCAGTTTTCTAAAACAAGCTTTTTCATCCGCTCCTATTCTAAAGTACCCTGATCCAGACCTTCAGTACGTTTTAGAAGTCGATTCTTCTGACTATGCACTTGGTGCAGTCCTCTCACAACGCAAAACGATTAAGGACCCTCTATTCCCTATTGGGTTCTATTCCAAGATTATGTCTACAGCAGAGATGAATTACTCCATAGGAGATAAAGAATTATTGGCTATAAAAAGAGCACTGGAATTTTGGAGACACCTTTTGGAAAGTACCTCCAGTCCTATTATTATTTATACTGACCACAGAAATCTTGAATTCCTACAAAACAACAAAACGTTATCTGCCAGACAGGTGAGATGGAGTCTCTTTTTTAGTCGTTTTGATTTTCAAATCATGTACAGACCAGGATCAAAAAACGGAAAAGCTGATGCCCTGTCTCGTAGAGACCAAAGACCCATTCAACAAGTGGCACCTAGCTGTATTTTGCCACCCTCAAGATTCCTCGCTTTACTTCCAATCTCAGTTCAAGACTATGAAGCTGCCTTTTCTTCTGACAAACATACACCATTGAACTCTTTGGTTAAGAAAGATGTTTTTTTTTACCATGGCTCTAATTTATATATTCCAGAAAAACTTAGAGCACAGATCATTAAGGAACACCATGACCCTCCATTATTAGGTCATGCAGGAATCAGACGCACCAAAGAGCTTATAACCAGAACGTATTGGTGGCCATCTATGGAAAGAACTATCAAAGAATACCTTCAGCAATGTAACAGTTGTATAGTATCCAAACCTGAGAGACAACCTCCATACGGTCATCTTTTGCCTTTGGAAATCCCCACTTCACCTTGGGCTCATTTAGGTATGGATTTCATAGTAGACTTACCACCAAGTTCTGGACTCACAACCATTCTTGTAGTAACAGATCACTTCACTAAAATGGCTCATTTTATTCCTTACCACAAGTTGCCTACTTCTGCAGAAACAGCCCATTTGTTCTTAAACCACGTAGTACGATATCATGGCTTACCAACTGTTATAACCACTGACAGAGGTAGTCAGTTCACTTCAAAGTTCTGGAAAGCACTCACTAAGTCTCTCCAAATAGAACAACGTTTGAGTTCAGCCTTTCACCCTCAGACGAACGGACAAACTGAAAGGCTAAATCAATGGCTCGAACAATATCTACGTTGTTACTGTTCTTACCATCAAAATAAATGGACATTCTTTCTTGCTATGGCTGAGTTTTCATACAATAACACTATCAATAGTACCACCAAATACCCTCCTTTTTTTGCATCTTTCGGATTTAACCCTAGATTTAGTATTCAACATTCCTCCCCAGAGGATACACCTTCTGTTGATGAATTAATACAACGGTTAGCCGAAAACTTCCAACATATACGCACCAATATACAGCTAGCACAAGCTTCCCAGAAAAAATACTATGATCTAAGACGAAGACCCGCTCCAAAGTATGTTATAGGAGATTTCGTATGGTTATCTACAAAGAACATCAAATTACACCTTCCAAAGAAAAAATTGGCCAGTCTATTCATCGGACCGTTCAAAATTACATGTATCATAAATAAGAATGCTGTTACTTTGGACCTGCCTGATTCATTAGGAATTCACCCCACATTCCACGTCTCATTACTCAAACCTTATGTTGGCCAGGTCCCTTTTATACCCCTTCTTCCTCCTGATCCTGTAAGCCTGGACAGTAATGTCTATGAAGTGCAAGATCTTCTGGATTCAAGATATTCTAATGGAGTACTTCAGTATCTTGTCAGATGGAAAGGTTTTTTCGGCAGATGAGGACTCCTGGGAACCTCATAATCACATAAATGCTGCAAGGTTAGTTGCACGTTTCCATAGACGTTTCCCACAGAGACCTAAACATGCAGCCGTGGTCGGCTTCCTTGAAGGGGGGGTACTGTAAGGATTCCATTCCTGGTTTTCCTTGCTACAGCAGCTCACCTACACACACCTGTATTTAAGTCATGTCTCCGCCCCAAACAAGTGCTTAGTTATTGTGTTCAGTACAGCTAAGCTGTTTGCTCTATTCTTAAAAGAGTACCTTTTGCTTATATAAATTGCTAACAGATTATAACCAAACATTTGGATTACAAATATAACTTCTATCTGGATTATTACTGTTCTGCTCCTTCGTATATAGCCTGGGTTGCTATATTTCTACAAACTTGCCTAATTGTTCGCTCAGTATCCAATCAGTTCCACTGCCTGCTAGCTGCAGTACTTCTGCCATTTAATCTGAGGATATCGACTCTGCAAGTTACTTTCAACCTGGGAATTACCGGAAATTCCACCGCAACTACTAAGTGAGTTAATTTCCATTTTACTCTCATCCTACACAGTTTTGCTTATTTATCTGCATACCTTCAACTATTTTTAAAACCGGAGATAATTACTTGAAATACCAGCTCCGTTACATCTCTACGCTGCTAGTGTGACGTCACCGAAAGGGAATCCCCCTGCAATCAGTCACGCCTCTACCTACGGTCTCAAGTTACACTGCTCCGCTTCCAAGTTACACTGTAGCCTGTCAGCAGCTGCTCTTCACAAGACGTTACAGACAAACACAGGATTATTCAGTGAGAGTTGATATAATTTGATTGCCTACTACAGTGGGACTTAAAGGAATAATATCTTTAGCGAATAGTACTTTATTCCTGGATTTGACCAACGAGTCATTTTGATAAAATCTCACTCTGAAAAAACACAGCCTATGCTAATACAATAGTCTGTTGATTAGAGTGATACATATAAAAGTAACAGATTCGGCAGTTGCGATCCTGCTTAAGAAAAACATAACAGAATCTTACATGAGATCTATCTCTGGAAGACTCCACAACTGAACAATCTAAGAAAACACATCTGGATGGAGAGACCACTCCCCTGGATGTAAAGTCTGGCGTCTGAGATAATCCGCCTCCCAATTGTCTACACCTGGGATAAGCACCGCAGAGATTAGACAAGAGCTGGATTCCACCCAAACAAGTATCCAAGATACTTTTTTCATAGCTTGGGGACTGTGAGTCCCACCCTGATGATTGACATATGCCACTGTTGTGATATTGTCTGTCTGAAAACAAATGAACGGTTCTCTCTTTAGCAGAGGCCAAAACTGAAGAGCTCTGAGAATTGCAAGGAGTTCTAAAATATTTATTGGTAATCTCGCCTTTTGAGATTTCCAAACCCCTTGTGCTGTCAGAGATCCCAAAACAGCTCCCCAACCTGAAAGACTCGCATCTGTTGTGATCACAGTCCAGGTTGGCCGAACAAAAGAAGCCCCTTGAACTAAACAATGGTAATCTATCCACCATGTCAGTGAGTGTCGTACATTGATTCAGCATACAAAGCTGTAGAGGTCTCATGTGAAAACGAGCAAAGGGGATCGCGTCCGATGCTGCAGTCATGAGACTAAAACTTCCATGCACATAGCCACTGAAGGGAATGACTGAGACTGAAGGTGCCGGCATGCTGCAACCAATTTTAAATGTCTCTTGTCTGTTAGAGACAGAGTCATGGGACACTGAATCTCTCTGGAAGCCTAAAAAGGTGACCCTTGTCTGAGGAATCAAAAACTTTGGTAAATTGATCCTCCAACCATGTTTCCAAAGAAACAACACTAGTTGATTTGTGTGAGATTCTGAGCTAGTACCAAGATATCATCCAAATAAGGAAACACCGCAATACCCTGTTCTCTGATTACAGAGAGTAGGGCACCCAGAACCTTTGAAAAGATTCTTGGAGCTGTTGCTAGGCCAAATGGAAAAGCAACAAATTGGTAATGCTTGTTTAGAAAAGAGAATCTCAGAAACTAATAATGTTCTGGATGAATCAGAATATGAAGGTATGCATCCTGCAAGTCTATTGTGGACATATAATGTCCTTGCTGAACAAAAGGCAGAATAGTCCTTATAGTCACCATCTTGAAAGTTGGTACTCTTAAATAACGATTCAAAATTTTTCAGATCCAGAACTGGTCTGAATAAATTTTCCTTCTTTGGTACAATGAATAGATTTGAATAAAACCCCAAACCTTGTTCCTGAAGAGAAACTGGCATGATTACCCCTGAAAACTCCAGGTCTGAAACACATTTCAGGAAAGCCTGAGCTTTTACTGGATTTACTGGGATACGTGAGAGAAAAAATCTTCTCACAGGAGGTCTTACTCTGAATCCTATTCAATACCCTTGAGAGACAATGCTCTGAATCCATTGATTTTGGACAGATTTTATCCAAATATCTTTGAAAAACCTTAATCTGCCTCCTACCAGCTGAGCTGGAATAAGGGCCGCACCTTCATGCGGACTTAGGGGCTGACTTTGGTTTCCTAAATGGCTTGGATTTATTCCAACTTGAGTAAGGCTTCCAATTGGAAGCAGACTCCTTGGGGGGAAGATTGAGTTTTTGTTCCTTATTCTGACGAAAGGAACGAAAATGGTTAGAAGCCTTATATTTACCCTTAGGTTTTTAATCCTGAGGCAGAAAAACTCCCTTCCCCCAGTGACAGTTGAAATAATAGAATCCAACTGAGAACCAAATAAATTCTTACCTTGGAAAGAAAGAGATAGTAATCTAGATTTAGATATCATATCAGCATTCCAAGATTTAAGCCACAAAGCTCTTCTAGCTAAAATAGCTAAAGACATGGATCTAACATCAATTTTGATAATATCAAAAATTGCATCACAATAAAATGATTAGCATATTGCAATAAGCGAATAATGCTAGATAAGTCAGAATCCAATTCCTGTTGCGCTAAATTCTCCAACCAGAAGGTTGATGCAGCCGCAACATCAGCCAAAGAAATTGCAGGTCTGAGAAGATGACCTGAATATAAATAGGCCTTCCTTAGATAAGATCCAAGCTTCCTATCTAAAGGATCCTTAAAAGGAAGTACTATCTTCCATAGGAATAGTAGTACATTTAGCAAGAGTAGAAATAGCCCCATTAACTTTGGAGATTTTTTTCCCAAAACTCTATAGATTTTGCTGGTAAAGGATACAATTTTTTAAACCTTGAAGAAGGAATAAAAGAAGTACCTGGCTTATTCCATTCCCTAGAAATCATATCAGAAATAGCTTCAGGAATAGGAAAAACCCCTGGAGAAACTACAGGAGGTTTAAAAACAGCATTTAAACGTTTATTAGACTGAACGTCAATAGGACTGGTTACCTCAATATCCAAAATAATTAACATTTCTTTTAATAAAGAACGCATATACTCTATTTTAAATAAATAAGTAGATTTGTCAGTGTCAATGTCTGAGGACGGATCTTCTGTATCAGATAGATCCTCATCAGAAGAGGATAAATTATGTTGTTGGTCATTTGAAATTTCATCAACTAAATGAGAAGTTTTAAAAGACCTTTACATTTATTAGAAGGTGGAAATGCAGACAAAACCTTCAAAATAGAATCAGAAACAAATTCTTTAAAATTTACAGGTATATCATGCACATTAGAAGTTGAAGGAACTACAACTGGCAATGTGCTATTACTGATGGATACACTAACTGCATGTAAAAGTTTATCATGACAACTATTACAAATGACATTCGGCAAAATAATTTCAACAATTTTACAACAAATGCACTTAGCTTTGTTAGGACCGATGTCAGGCAGCAATGTTCCAGCAGAAACTTCTGAGGCAGGATCAGATAAAGACATCTTGCAAAATGTAAGAGAAAAAACAACATAAAAAGCAAAATGATCTATTTCCTTATATGACAGTTTCAGGAATGGGAAAAAAAGCAAATAGCATAGGCCTCTGATAGAGAAAAAAATCAAGAGGCAAACATCAATGGGGTATTGAAATAATGAAAAATAACCGGAAATGACACACTCGCGTCACTAATGACGCAACCGTGTGAAAGGTCTCGGCGTCAAGTATGATGCCGGAAATGACTAAGTTGCGTCATAGACGTATTTTTCTGCGCCAAAAATATTTTCGCGCCAAGAATGACGCAATAAAGTTTAGCATTTGACGCACCCGCGGGCCTAATGCCACCCGCAATTTGCAAGAAGTAGTCAATTGAAAAAAGACTAAATCCCAGGTAAGAAAATTTTTTCTATAAAAGATGTTTATATTACCCAAATATGAAACTGACAGTCTGCAGAAGGAAATACATGAACCTGACTCATGGCAAATATAAGTACAATACATATATTTAGAACTTTATATAAATGCATAAAGTGCCAAACCATAGCTGAGGTGTCTTAAGTAATAAAAAACATACTTACCAAAAGACACCCATCCACATATAGCAGATAGCCAAACCAGTACAGAAACAGTTATCAGTAGAGGTAATGGTAAATTGAGAGTATATCATCGATCTGAAAAGGAAATCTCTACGACCGATAACAGAGAACCCATGAAATAGACCCCCGTTAGGGAAATCATCGTATTCAACAAGTGATACTCCCTTCACGTCCCTCTGACATTCGCTGTACTTTGAGAGGAATCAGGCTTCAACAATGCTGAGAAGCGCATATCAACGTAGAAATCTTAGCACAAACTTACTTCACCACCTCCATAGGAGGCAAAGTTTGTAAAACTGAATTGTGGGTGTGGTGAGGGGTGTATTTATAGGCATTTTGAGGTTTGGGAAACTTTGCCCCTCCTGGTAGGATTGTATATCCCATATGTCACTAGCTCATGGACTCTTGCCAATTACATGAAAGAAATATATATATATATATATAAATATATATTTACAGGGAACACACAGTTCCCCAATGTAAAGGCACTTTTCCGTGCCACACTACCGTCAACTTTAACCCCTAAAAACTGCTTTGTGTAGTTTTTTTTGTTTGTTTTTTTATTAAAAAAAAAAAAGCAAAATTTTTTAAAATAAAAAAAAAATACAATATTCTTTATTTTGTAGGCAATTGGGTATATTTAGAAAATGGCTGGTTATTTATCACACGCCCGGAAACGGACAAATTTGCCGTTTACGGGCACACAATAAATAAGCACTCCACTTGTAATTTAGCCCTTAGTAAACAAAATTTGCAAAAGATTGCTGTACTGAGCTTCACTCCCTTGTGGCCATGTTAGTCTCCGGCCGGCATACATATTATTAATAGATACAAATATACAGTTTTACATACAGATGTAGACAATACGTCTGTTGCGGTTGTCAATATTATAAGCCAATGGCATGCTTACTATTAATAGCAACTAAACTGTAGGATACGTCTGTATGAATATTTACCTAAAAGAGCAGAACAAACCTCACATTTTTTATTTCAGCCACTTTTGGGCCTCACTGCAACTCAAATAAACAAATTGAAGGAAACTTATATAATCGTCCGCTTATGGACCTTACTTTATACAGAACTATACCTTATAACTATCATAACAACTGCTTGTTCCTTCCATAGACTCCTGAAGCCACTTATGGACTTAAAGGGACAGGAAACATGAACATTTTCTTTCATGATTTGGATAGAACAATTTTAAATAAGTTTTCAATTTACTTCTACTACTAAATTGTCTTTATTCTCTTGTTATCCTTTGCTGAAGGAACAGCTTTGTACTATTGACAGCTAGATGAACACATCTAGTTATCCGATCACAAGAGACAAATTTATGCAGGCACCAATCAGCAGCTAGCTCCCACTAGTGTAGGATATGTGTGTGTTCTTTTTCAACAAGGGTTGCCAAGAGAACAAAGCACGTTTGATAATATAAGTGAATTTAAGCGTCTTAAAATTAAATGCTCTATCAGAATCATGCAAGATTCATTTTCACTTTCCTGTCCCTTTAACTAATATTATATATGAATATAGCAGAAGGAACCTGCAATGACAAACATACATGTATATTACAGCTATCATAATAGTTGTTCCTTCAACAAGCTCTTAAAGACACTTATGGACTCCATTATTAATATAAATGTAGAAGGAACCTGCAATCACATCCACATTTTTGTAAAGTAGCACACAACTATAACAGAAGTCTCATAGGAGGGATAAGCTTAGCCTCTTTAGCTAGTAATATGATATACATTATATAATAAACACATATATACAACATAAAGAAATGCAATTCCACTTATTTAGCCAACAATTAGGATATCTGTAAGTCTGAAAGGTGCACCTCTTCAAATAAAGGTTAAAAGGCACTATAATCAAATGACCTGGAGTAGGCATAGAAACTGCACTGCAAATAAAAATAAATACTAGCGTCATATTGATGGTTTAAGAGCGGGGCATGGTCTTCTGGAGGACTAAAAGGAAGGCAATAGTAGGAGCCAAAAAGCTCTTGGTACCTACTTGATAGGCCTAGTATGGCTACTTACAATTTCCCCAATGACAACATAACTCTCAATATATCTATCACATCTGACTCAGAAGTCACCCTTAAAACTGCTCATAGTGTTTCTCGGACTATAAAAAAACATATGTTAAGGATTAAAAATTCTTATAAACATCAGCCTAAAGGTAAGCCATGCTGTGAGCATTTGTAAAGGTAAAAGTCTATTGAGACATGTAGTCCTTATAGTAATGGGCATAAGGCAATGACTCATATATCCAACTAAGCCCCACCGTTTAACTGAGAAATTGTATAACCTAGGATGCACATTTCCTCAACACCTCAAGTTGGTCATTCTTGAAAATAAGAAATCCTAGAATTATTAGTAAAACAACAGATTACTTACAAAAATGTATTAAATATATAAGCTAGAACAATAAGCTTCAGCAAACTCAGGTTAAGTAGTGTAACGCTGCTATGTGTTGGAATTCAGGGAGGACAACCTGTCATTATTGTATGGGTCCCCATAAAGACCACATCTGGACCGCAAAAGCACATAAATAAGTATACATATAGTTCTGATAACATTATAAATGTCTGTATATGCTATTATTTAAATCTGTGGTTATTAACGTGTGAGGCGGGCCTCTTCAGGGGGCATTAGAACAGATAAGGGGAGGCGTGGTAGCGGTGAAACTTCACACTATCGGATTGAAACCACAAGCAGAAGCACTGAGGTTGGAATCACTCAGATTGCATTGCATCATTTGTATTGATCGGTAACTTGAGTTTAACACAGGAGTAAAAGTGCAAATTTAAGCATGAGTGAAGCACTCATTTGGTTGAGCAGAAACCACTCTTGAGAGCTGTGTGTAAACCTTGGATTAGATGTAAATTCCCCACATTAAAGTGATGGTAAACTATCACTAATCTTATATGCATGTATTCTAATTATTTTTCGGATGCTAATCGCAATATTTTTTTTTTTACATTTTTTTTATTTTTCTTCAAAATAATACATTTCATTACCTGTCCATCAACAGCTTCTCTCCTCCCACTTAGAAACCCCATTATTCCTTTCCATGACGTACAGTACATGGTGGATTGATCTATTGGCACGTCCCATAATTGGGCTGTAGTAAGCGGAGTTAGTGACATCACTCAATGCGCTACTTGTTACAAAGCGCATGCTCTAATTTTGTCACTGGCTTTCTTTCAAGTAAACACTGAATTGTAACAGTATCTACAATTCAGTGTTTGCAATTGCGTCACTATGTTATGCCCACTACAATTAGCACGCATGAGCGAAAATTCACATGAACGAGATGGCTGACTTCGTGGGGTTGCAGGAATAGAGAGCGGGAGTACGGATGCGTGATTTTCCGGTCCGTTTACTCATAGAAAACTGCCAGGCAGCTGACTCAGTTTAGGATTGGTGGATCATGATAAAAAAAAAAAAAAAAAAAAAAAAAAAAAAGAGGACAAAAAAGAGCGGGGACAGTTTTGCAGCGCACATGACCACTAAGAAAATATGTAAAAAAATAACGCCTAGATTTGGAGTTTTGTCGGTAAAGACTTGCGTTGCCAACAAGCCTTTTTTTCCAGCGCACCCTTAAGACAACGCTGGTATTACGAGTTTTCTGAATGGCTGCGTTAGCCTCAAAAAAGTGAGCGTTGAGCCAAATTTAGTCCCACTTCAACCCTCAATACCAGCGCTGCTTACGGTAGCGGTAAGCTGGAAAAACGTGCTCGTGCACAATATCCCCATAGGATACAATGGGGCTGAGCTGGCTGAAAAAATATAACACCTGCAAAAAAGCAGCGTTCAGCTCCTAACGCAGCCCCATTGTTTCCTATGGGGAAACACTTTCTAAGTCTACACCTAACACCCTAACATGAACCCCGAGTCTAAACACCCCTAACCTTACACTTATTAACCCCTAATCTGCCGCCCCCACTATCGCTGACAACTACATTATATTATTAACCCCTAATCTGCCGCTCTGGACACCGCCGCCACCTACATTATAACTATAAACCCCTAACCTGCTGTCCCTAACATCGCCGACACCTATATTATATTTATTAACCCCTAATCTGTCCCCCCCCCAACGTCGCCACCTACCTACACTTATTAACCCCTAATCTGCCGACCGGACATTGCCGACACTATAATAAATGTATTAACCCCTAAACCGCCGCACTACCGCCTCGCAAACACTATAATAAATTTTATTAACCCCTAATCTGCCCTCCCTAACATCGCCGCCACCTACCTACAATTATTAACCCCTAATCTGCCACCCCAACGTTGCCGCTACTATAATAAAGTTATTAACCCCTAAACCTAAGTCTAACTCTAACCCTAACACCCCCCTAAGTTAAATATAATTTAAATAAATCTAAATAAAATTACAATTAAATAAATTAATCCTATTAAAAACTAACTCTAAAATAAACACTAATATAGCTACAATATAACTAATAATTACATTGTAGCTATTTTAGGATTTATATTTATTTTACAGGCAACTTTGTATTTATTTTAACTAGGTACAATAGCTATTAAATAGTTAATAACTATTTAATAGCTACCTAGTTAAAATAAAATAAAAAAAATACCTGTAAAATAAATCCTAACCTAAATTACAAATACACCTAACACTACACTTACAATTTAGTAATAAAATTCACTACCATATACTAAATTACAAAAGTAATCCGCTCTTTTTTTTTTTTTTTTATATTTTTTTTTTAATTGAAATTCACAGGTGTACAAAAATCACAATCAAGTTACAGTGTCAAATGACATAAGTGATTAGTTGTTGTACATCAAGATATCAGATGAAAAAGACAAATTTTGCGTAAATACCTAGTGAATCTCTTTATACATTTCTTTAAAACTTAACTTTTTAGAAAACATGACACCCTAGGCTAAACATTTGTCCCAGGATGGAAGGCTTTTTAGTTTGAAAATAGAGAACAAAAATAAACAATAATCACAAAACAAACATTGCTATGCATCATATCAGATCACCTGTCCAGTATGAAAAGAAACATGTTACATCTCAGGTTACAATACATCCTCAATTCAGTCCAAAGACCTCTCTCGTGTGGTCCCTCTACCAGATGTTCCACTCTCCCCTTATGACTGCCTCCAACATGTATATCGTATTTTTAAACGGATAGAGCACTCGCCTCTGGGTAGGGAGATCTAGCGACTCCAAAAAGAGTCTCCATTTTACAATGAAACGAGCAACTCTGGTGTCAACATCATACAAAGTATCACATTGTTCATACATCAAAGATTTCAGTAACATTTGCTTTAAGAAACTAACAGAGGGGGGGTTAACATTTAACCATTTACGAAAGATGCACTTTCTTGCCAAGAGTATGACATTAATCAAAAGTTTCTTATCTCGTCTTGGAACCGCTAATTGCTCTAAGAATATCACTTGACTGGGAGTAAGCGTGATGGGAGCGCGCATAATTCTGGAGAGCCAAAAGGACACCTGGTTCCAATATCTACGAATTTTGGGGCAGTACCACAGATAATGTAAAAAGTCAGGATTAGGGTAAGAGCATTTTCCACATACATTTGAGAAGTCTGCCCTCCACTTACTCAGTCTATTAGGTGTGAGGTAGTTCTGATAGATAACTCGTATTTGGGACTCTCTAAGGTCGGCTGCCAAGGTCGCTGACCAGGTAAGAGTGAGGCTGTCCATTATGGTCTTTTCAGAGGAGATCGTCGGTAGCTTTTTACGCCAGTTGTCTAAAAGATGGGATAACATAGTGGCTGCTTTTGAGTTTATGAGTGTATGGTAGATTGAGGATATAGTGTAGTTGTGAGCTCGAGACTGTGCTATGGTGCGCGCCAGCGGAGGGGTGACCCAGAATGTCGCGCAGTGTTGTAAGATGTGATTTATATAATGTCTGGCCTGAAAGTAGGCAAATCTGTTGTTATAGGGGATTAGGAACTTTCTGCATAGCTCATCAAAGGGCAAGACTGTCTTAGCTGAGTGATCTAACATTTTATCTAGATTGTCAACACCCAGAGCTTTCCAAGTCTGGAAGACAGGGTATAGCGTACCAGGGTGGAATCTCGGATTACCTGTCAGAAGGAAGGTATTTGGTGTGGCCGGGGTCCCACCCAAGGGCTTTGGTCAAATATCTCCACCCAAGGAGCACATCTCTAAACATCGGGTGGGTAACTATATTCGCCGGAGCTCTGATAGGGTGGCATGCGGGAGGAAAGCAGGGGATATTTGAGGCAAGGAAGCTTCTTCTAAGTTGGTGCTAGAGAAATGCTGGGTGTTTAGTGTCCAGTCTAATGGCAGTTTTGCCAGGGAGGCCCAGTTGTAGTATACTAAGTTCGGCAAACCCCAGTCCCTCCACGCGAGTAAGGGAGATAGAGTTTATGGTGCCCCCAATACGTGGCTTACCACCCCTCCACAGGAAGGTTCTGATTGTAGTATTTAAGAAGGCCACGTCTCTCCGTGTGAGTAATAATGGGAGCATTTGCATGGGATACAGAATTTTGGGGGAGGGTCATCATTTTGACAATGTGGACTCTACCCATGAGAGATAGCGGCAGATTTTGCCATGCCACCAGCTCTGTTTTAATTTGGTGGATCAGAGGGGATATATTGTGAGAATACCAATTCTGCGGATTAGCCGATAATATGTATGCCCTAAGTAAGTTAAATAGTCCCTCTACCGGTCGAAAGGGGTATAGCTCAGGGGAGTGGTCAGATCTCCGGTGTAACCATAGATTTCAGATTTTGAAACATTTATTTTATACCCTGAGAACCGTCCAAACAGCTCAATGGCATTCAGAATAGCTGGGATGTGTGTCTGAGGGTTGGAAACAAAAAGTAACATGTCGTCTGCATAGAGGCCGATTTGAAGCTTGTGAGATGCAAGTTGTATTCCTGGGAAGATAGCTCTCAGGCGCACTGCCAGGGGCTCCAGAGCCAAGTTGAACAGCAGGCGGGGAAAGAGGGCAGCCCTGTCGTGTTCCCCTATGAAGAGGGATTGGGGGAGAGTAGAGATTGTTTATCAACAGGTATGCCACCGGGTGGGAGTATATGTTAGTGAGGAAAGTCGTGAAATGCCCTGATATACCAAAAGCCTTCATAGAATGGAAGAGATGCGACCACATCCACGCGATCGAAGGCCTTCTCTGTGTCAAGTGACAGCAGGAAGGCCTCCGGGAGGGACGAAAGGGTTCTCTGTTGCTTAGCCTGCCAATGATATGATATTGCATGAAGAACTTTGCGAATGTTTGTGACCGAGGAACGAGTAGGGGTAAAGCCTGTTTGGTCCGGATGCAGGACGTGGGGGAGTACATGTTTTAACCGGTTCGCTAAGAGCTTGGTGAGTAGCTTGTAATCAACGTTTAAAAGAGATATGGGTCTATATGATGCTGGGAGTGTGGGATCTTTACCCACTTTATGGATGACTGTGATATTAGCTGCAGAGAAGCTGGCAGGAGGGATGGTGTGTCCTGTAAAGAAGTGGTCAAATAAGGTGGTAAGAATCGGGGCAGTTTGGTCGGAGAGCATCCTATAGAATTCGATGGGAAGCCCATCCGGGCCTGGCGTCTTTCCCAGAGCTAGAGATTTAATAGTCTGGGTGACCTCTTCAGGAGAGATCGGGGCATTGAGACTATCTAACTGTTCCTCTGTGATTGTAGGTAGAGTTAGATTATTCCAAAACTTTTGATGTGCATCGTCGTGAGGTGGTTGTGATTGGTATAAGTTAGTGTAGTAGTTTGTGAATTCAGTCACTATCATAGACTTATCATTAGTTAACTGGCCCTGGCTTTTAATGGCTGGAACTCCTCTGTTAGCTTGTTTAATTTTAACCAAGGAGGCTAGGAATTTCCCAGCTCTATTACCATGGCGCAGAAATAGGCCCTGGTTCTTGTTTTCTCTGTGTATGGTGTTTTTGCAGCAATGAAAGCATCTCTTTCCCTTTTAGCCGTGAAATAGGCGGTTCTATTGTGTGAAGTGGGGGATTGACAATATTGGGCATATGTGTTGGTCAGCTGAGTGTTATAATGTTCTTCCCTGCCGTTGTGGAGACGTTTCTGTTTAGAGAGGTAAGCAATTATGTCGCCCCTAAGGACCGCTTTAGCTGTTTCCCAGAAGAGAGTCGGGGAGGATATATGTGGTCGGTTATTGTTTATGTAGTCGTCCCATTGTCCTTTTAGAAACATTACAAAAATCAGGAGACTTTATAAGGTAGGTTGGAAATCTAAACACCCTCTTGTTAGTAGGTGGGGGGAATGAGTAACAGTCAAAGAGATTGGGGCATGGGTCTGAAACGGTCAAATTAGCTATTTTGGCCTCTGTAACTAAAAGTTCCAGGGAGCTAGAGGTTAGAAAAAGGGTCAATGCGAGAGAGTGAGTTGTGTGCTTCAGCGACGCCGGCAAGTGTAGTTCCCCTGCCCACAGGGTTTCCGTCGTCGCCAGATGTCCTGTAGTCCCAAAGAGTCGTACAGGGCCCTAAAGACCTTGGTCCGGGGAAAGTTGTCATGGGTCTATACGGGTCCCGGGACAAGGAGTAGTACTAGAGGGGTTCTCTGATTCTGTCGAGAGCGGTGGTTGGGGCGTCAGATAAAAATCTCCTGCCATAATGATTTTGGTGTCCAGATGTTGGGCTAGAGAATTAGTTATGGTATCTCCAAAACGCAGGCGCTCTATGGTTAGGGCCATATACATTACAGAGGGTGTATCAATCCTCTTGCTATTTCAACCTGGCAATGATAAATCTCCCCTCAGGATCTTGCACTATCGACCCTAGTTGAGTAGACTAGGGCCTTTGCGTATGAGGATCGCCACTCCCTCTGCTGGAGGCTATTATAAGGGGCGTAAAGGGACCTCTGAAATCATTTGGCTTTAAGTTTTTTCATGCTCAGAGGCAATGAGGTGTGTCTCTTGTAGAAACATAATATGGGCCTGCGTTTTTTTAAAATACGCCAAGACAGTCTTTCTTTTTAATGGGCGATGTTAATCCCTCCCACATTTCCAGGAGCATATTTTTATCGTCATTTAAAGACCAAAAAGGGAGCAAGAAATTGCAAGCGCAGTGTGTGTCTCTGCCTGCGATCTGCGCCTGGCTAAAATAGCAGGGTAGCGGCGTGCTTGACCTATTGAGTTTCGCCATCTGAGGGGGCATGGGGGGACAAAAGTAGCAACCTTTCACAGCAGTATAGAAACAAAGGTATAAACATAACGCATCAGAGAGCAAAACATCCCACATCCCACATACACATAAACATTTCCTAACCATATGCTATAATCTCTGCAGGTTGAGTGACATAATTTATGCTCATAATACTGACAGTCTCGAACACTACCCTATCCCCGTCTAGCTAATTGTACATTTTCCTGAAAAGTAAGGCACACATTATACAGTTTCCAGTTGGCTTATTACACATAGCAAGAACATAAAATATTTACATATAACAACCAGGACATTAACATTCCTGAACATTTTCATACAATACCTATCCATTGAAATATCTTCTTGAGTCCATAGAAAGAGATCTGAGGCGTAGATTCACCACCTCAGTAACATTTTGTATACCGGACCCATAGGGTCGCCGGTTGGTTTGTCTATATCAGCCAGGAGAGTCCCCTCTCCCCGGAGAGAGATTGGCAGGAGAATCCCTTTCTTGGTCTAGGTAGTCTTGTGCCTCTCTAGGAGAGTCGAATAGTTTGAATCCTTTTGAAGTGCGGAGCTTGAGGCGTGCGGGGAAAAGAAGGATGGCTTGACGTTTGTCCTTGTGCAAAGAGCTACAAATCGGAGCAAAGTCCTTTCGTTTCCTAGCAACTTCCGCTGAGTAATCTTGAAAGATGTAGATTCGCTTTTCATAATACAACAGCATTTCTACCTTCCTATACGCCTGGAGAAGCTGGATCTTGGATTGAAAATTGAGGTATTTAATCATTACCCCTCTTCATTGGTATCTGGTCAGCCGGAGATGCCAAGAAGATTAGGAAGTGAGTGCTCCGCAAAATATAGCAGCCTCTGAGGGGCGGACAGATTCAGGTAGCCCTACCAGCCGGATATTGTTCCTGCGTGAACGATTCTCCAAATCATCAAGTTTTTGGTGCAGGTATTCATTCTGTCGCAGTAGCTTTTTGACTTGAATAGAGGAGGTATGGTGGCCATCTTCTAGATCAGAGATTCTTTGCTCTGCCCCCGTCAGCCTGGAGTTGAATTGCTTAACCTCTGAAGTTAAATTGTCCATTCCCCTTTTGGAGAATTTCGAGTTTGGACAGTAGCAAAGAGCCATCTGTTAGTTCTCCTAAATTGGAGTTTTCCAGATTCTTGGCAGGGGTGGATTTTGTTGGAGAGCTTGGCTGCTGGGTATCTGGGGGTTGTTGGTGTTTTTTTTTTCCTGTTGGGATTTGTTTCCTGCTCGACATTTTCGGGGTTGTTAGAAATCTGTCCATAGGAGAGGGGGGGTGAGCCTAAGAGGGGCTGATAAAATGTTATGTATTCGCGTATCTCTCCTCAGGGAGTATGCCACCACTGGGCCCTGTCGGGAAAAAGGAGGAAGGATATGACCCCACTCCAAGCTGTGGAGCGGGAAAGGGGGAGGAGAGATACTATCCAGACCCCGGCAGGGTCTCTAATTTCTGATGTTATAGCCCCAGTGGCAGTGCGGGGTGTGCCCTTCACACAAGGGTCTGTAAAGATTCTGTCTCTTACGTTAAAGTTGCTTGCCACCAGGGAGGTAGACAGTCGAGATCCTGTTTACCCAAGGGGTGTTGGTTGGGTATGTTACCCCGGGGAACACTCCAGCAGGCAGTCGACTGTATATACAGGTTGCTCAACCGCAGTATCCACAAAGCAGCATCAAGATGTAAATAATCAAGGTGTTTCTTGTCATGACAGTAGGCATCAAAAACATTTGTAGTGTTAAAGCAGGAGTAATTGCAAAGAGAAACAGCAGCCTGTCAATCAGTGTGTGCAGTTCAGTCTTTCTGTTTCATTTAAACATGCCAGATGGATATGGCCAAACGACCCCCAAAGACAGTATAGCTTGGCTTAATAACTTGGGCAGCCTAATCTCTTGCAGTAGTCTAGTCTCACAGTGTTTCTTTTCAGTTTAGCTAATTATTCGGCTGCAGATGTTATTGAAAAAGCCCTAACGGGTGAAACGCGTAGATTGAATATGTGTTGTATCCTGCTAAGGACTTTAACCACAATCTGAAAATCTAGGTACCTAGCTTCCTATATCTTTGCCCGCGCGTGTTCCACTCTAAGTGGCGGGTTTGTGAATCTCTTTTCTCCCCTCTGCACTGGGATCAACTTGGCGCACTACAAACGCTGGAGTGACGAGCAGTCTTCATTTACGCTGACCGCGGTTCAGCCGACACAGCAGAAGTGAGCAGCATGGGAGACACTGTCTACCATGTGTCCAATCTCCAAAATCGTGGAGCCATAAAATCGTCAGTAAGCTACTTTGGGAAAAGGAAAGTGGAGTGTAGAAAAAAGATCTGATACAGAAGGTGTCTTCCATCGTCTAATTTTCCTAAGGGAGCTATATTGATATTACATCACAACTTTGAACAATAGGGTCAGCGTGAAAATTTATAGTTGCAACAATTGGCTGATCAGCTATTACAAGAAACTTTGTAACCACATATCAGAAATTGGGACAGACTGATTCTTGACTGATACCTTTATTCACATTGTATCAAATCAAACTTATGCAAAATATCTTTTTAAACATTTTTAAGGTGGTACTCCAGTCCTTTTTTATTATTTTTTAAAACAGGGAGACGTCCCTTGCATTTTCTCATATTTATTGTACTGTAATAATATTGCATTTTAATCTTATTCGATAGTAAAGTTGTTATCCTAAATCTATTGTGTCTATTTCTATTAATTGACTAAATGTGGTGGAGAACTTAGCTTTTTAGCGCCCTCTATATCCCTTGCTTTAAATATAATATAGGTGTCAGCGATGGTTAGGGGCAGCAGATTAGGGGTTTCATAGCTATAATGTAGGTGGCGGGCGGTGTCGGTCGGCAGATTGGGGGTTAAATATTTTTATTATAGTGTTTGCGATGTGGGGGCGGCCTCGGTTTAGGGGTTCATAGGTAGGTTTAATGGGTGTTAGTGTACTTTGTAGCACTGTAGTTAAGAGCTTTATGTTCCGGCGTTAGCCCATAAAACTCTTAACTACTGACTTTTTTATGCGGTAGGAGTCTTGGAGGTAGAGGTCTGTACCACTCACTTCTTCCAAGACTCGTAATACCGGCGTTAGGCAATCCCATAGAAAAGATAAGATACGCCAATTGACGTATAGGGGATTTGCGGTAGCCAAATGTCGCAGAAGAAAAAGTGAGTGGTACACCTGTACCTGCCAGACTCTTAATACCAGCGGGCGTTAAAAAGCAGCATTAGGACCCCTTAACGCTGCTTTTTTAAGGCCTAAAGCAAGAACTCTAAAACTAGGTGTAAGGGTTATGAAAATACTACTTAAAATTATTTTTTTTATACTTTTACTTAAAGGGACACTGTACCCAATTTTTTTATTTTGTAAATTCAGAAAGAGCATGCAATTTTAAGCAAACTTTCTAATTTACTCCTATTATCAATTTTTTCTTCGTTCTCTGCTATCATTATTTGAAAAAGAAGGCATCTAAGCTTTTTTTTGGTTTCAGTACTCTGGACAGCACGTTTTTTATTGGTGGATGAATTTATCCACCAATCAGCAAGGACAACCCAGGTTGTCACCAAAAATGGCCGGCATCTAAACTTACATTCTTGCATTTAAAATAAAGATACCAAAGAGAATGAAGAAAATTTGATAATAGGAGTAAATTAGAAAGTTGCTTAAAATTTCATGCTCAATCTGAATCACGAAAGAAAAAATTTTGGGTACAGTGTCCCTTTAATTTTTGCTAAACTTTATAATGGCAGCATCGATAAATACATTTGTTACCATCACTTTAAATCTAAAAATAAATATTACAATTTACAAGAGAAAAAAATTTAAGTAAAATTGTTTTGATGGGGAAGGGGGGGAGTTGCAGTCTAAAAGGGGAGGCCCATAGCATAAGACCTTGAAAACCCCTGATTTTAAGCAATGGATAGTCTCCAAACATTAATGAGGGGTAACTCATTTAACAGCTCTACGGGTCACTAAAAAGCTGCAAAGTTAAAAAAAATATATATAGAGCAATTAAAGGCTTAAAGAATGAAACGTTTGGCCATTATAAAAAAAATAGCTGGGTTTTCAAGAGCCTGCCGTGTTAACAAAGGAAAGCAATCTCTTGGGAGAAACAGACGGCCCTTACCCATATGCAAGACCTCCAGGATCTCAGGCCCATTATATTTCCTCCAGTCATGGGCAATAAAGGGTATCATAAAAATTTCGCAGATGACACTGTTACACAGGACTTTCCAGAACAGTTTAGGTTGTGCTGGTCCCACCCTCCATAGTTGCAACTGTCCATTTTTGGAGTGCATCCAGTTGGCGATCCAGGGAGCCCGGCCCGCTGTCCCTGGAATATCAAAAGTGTATCCAAATCATTACACTCCCAAGTAGCATACCCCCTGTCTGTAGATTAGCAAACTGACCAGGTGACCCCTTCTTCCACCTCTAAGCCATTCTCAGCAAAGTTTACAAACTTTTCTGTAGTACAGGTGGGGGGCAAAGAAGGAATCTTGGGGAGTTGCATAGGTGTACTTTGTTCTACATTCCCGGTTTTAGGGACGTGTGACATGTTATCCAGAGGTCTTAGTGCAGGAAATCTGAAGTTGTTTTCTATGCTGTATAGCGGATGGTGTCTTCCCCAGCCACCTCAGAAGTAGGGGCTAAATCGCTTTCTCCCGCCCCAACAACATAAAACTAGGCGATCAATACTCTTGCAGACCCTCCTCTCAAAACCATGAAAGATGAACTAAATAGCTCTGTAAAATTTCTGAGGAAACCTTTCAGGGAGTGCTCAAGTTAAAATATAACTCTGCAGCTAAATATGTGATGCAATTTTTACTTATGCTATTATGAGTCTCACTGCTCGATAACCCAGTCTCCTGGGAGGGAATGTGTGGCAGCATAGACTCTGGTCACCGTTGATTGAAACAAATAGGCAATGTTGCAAAAGTAATGGACTTTCTTGGGAACCACACAGTTTCACTAAAGAACATAGGTCAGGTATGAAGACTTGTTAAATGCTTTCAGACTTGCTGGAATAAAACTTCACATTGATATGCTAACTAAACCAAGAAGGTAAAATGGAGCAGGAGCTCCTTCAAACTGTGTCCTGAGCTTTAGAGGTTGGCACTTCCTCCCAATGAAATTTTATAAGATATCATATGGTGCACAATTTTCCATAGACACCCAAGATAAAATGGATAGGTAACAAATGGTTTCTGGATCAGGCTTATTTATGTCACCAGAAGAGTATAGCAGACTTAACAAGAAATATGATTCAGTATTTTGTGATCATGTGGAATGAGTTTCTTTAAGATTACAACAACCACCCACAATATCAAAGGAATAGTGAACTGTGTCAAGGCAATAAGGTCTCTGGTTCAGCTGAATGTTGTACAGGTTAGGAGAAGATGTATTCGGGCCATAAAAATATAAAGGGCTTCTTCAGCTTGATGGACACAAATAGAGCTATTACTCCACTGAACTAAACATACCTGTTTGGTTTGATCATGTGGTTGCTAAATGAGGGTATTATCCTTATTACCACGGTATTACATCCATGGATCCACACAAATGAAAAAAATAAGTATTTTACAAGTAGTCCTAATAAAAACAATGAAATATTTTATATTTCCAATTTCAAAGTGTTTCATGTCGTGTTCACAACCCCCTTAGCTACAAAACCATTTTACACCCCTGTGTTGAGATGTTTTGAGCTTTTAAAATCTGCTTACATTTAATTAAGCCTACTAGAAGTAATTTTCCAATGAGAAACACACCCAAACTATACTATTATTTTATATGAGGACTCTGCATCAAAAGGTAAAAAAAAAAAAAAGCATATTTTTGTTTTTATAACCATTTTAATAAACAAGGACATCAAACAATACAGTGTAAAAATAGTTTTTTTTTCTCAACCTCTAGTCAAAACTGTTCTGGATCATAGCATAAATAGAGAATATATTTATAATATATAATTTTGCAATTAAAACATCAAAAATGAAAAAAAAAAATGTAGTGTTATCATTGTATGCAACAAGGGGGGCACTCCTATTCCAGACAAGGGCTTTTGCATTTTTTATAATAACATAGGGGCATATCCTAAACAACTGGTCAATTTTAAATTCCGAACTCTGTCACCTCAGTGATAACTGACTAGAATGCATTCAACAGTACCTAAATTGCAAAGACGGCTTCATCAACAGGGCATTTTATTTGTGCCATGTGTTCACCTTGGCTATTAAAACCAATTTAGGGACTCATGATGCCCCCAGGTTTAGACAAATACAGTAAGCCACCTATGTAAATTCTTGCAGTGCAGAAGGGAGCCTCAAACTACTTCAAAAGCGCCCCCCCCCAAGGATAACATGTAGTCATTATCATTACTAGGTATTTGTGTGGGTGATAACTACATGCCACTCTTCTCTTAAAGGGAAACTCAAGTAAAAAAAAACTGCATGCTCTTTCTGAATCATAAATGTTTAAAGACACTTACAATGTACTTCCATTATCAAATTATCTTCACACTTTCTGGGGAACAAGATCCTACTGAGCATGTGCACAAGCTGCGCAGGGTTTACGCATACCAGTCTGTGATTGGCTGATGTCTGTCACATGATACAGGGGTGCCGGAAAATGGGAGAAAAATTATATTTGTCAGAAGAAAATCAACTGCTTATTTGAAATTCAGAGTAGGTGTTAAATCATTGTCTTTTTATTATGCCACTTGTTAATTATGCAATTCTTCTGCAATGAGAGGTACCTTTAAGTGGTTATGTTCTTATTTCCTTTTATTTGACTTTTCTGATGCTTAGTAAGATTTGACTTTAGAGTAAAATATTTCCCACACTCAGAACAAGAAAATGCTCTCTCCCTGTATGAATTTTCTGATGACGAATAAGAGTTTCCGAGTAAAACATTTTCCACAGTCAGAACATGAAAATGCTCTCTCTCCTGTATGAATTTTCTGATGCGTAATAAGATTTGATTTCTGAGTAGAAACATTTCCCACCTCAGAACATGAAAATGCTCTCTCTCTTGTATGAATTTTCTGATGACGAATAAGATGTGGTTCCGAGTAAACAATTCCCACACTCAGAACATGAAAAACATAATTTATGTAAGAACTTACCTGATAAATTCATTTCTTTTATATTAGCAAGAGTCCATGAGCTAGTGACGTATGGGATATACATTCCTACCAGGAGGGGCAAAGTTTCCCAAACCTCAAAATGCCTATAAATACACCCCTCACCACACCCACAATTCAGTTTAACGAATAGCCAAGAAGTGGGGTGATAAAAAAGTGCGGAAAGCATTACAAAATCATAACCACCACAAAAAAAGGGCGGGCCTCATGGACTCTTGCTAATATGAAAGAAAGTAATTTATCAGGTAAGGTTTCTTACATAAATTATGTTTTCTTTCATGTAATTAGCAAGAGTCCATGAGCTAGTGACGTATGGGATAATGACTACCCCCAAGATGTGGATCTTTCCACACAAGAGTCACTAGAGAGGGAGGGATAAAATAAAGACAGCCAATTCCTGCTGAAAATAATCCACACCCAAAATAAAGTTTAACGAAAAACATAAGCAGAAGATTCAAACTGAAACCCGCTGCCTGAAGTACTTTTCTACCAAAAACTGCTTCAGAAGAAGAAAATACATCAAATGGTAGAATTAGTAAAAAGTATGCAAAGAGGACCAAGTTGCTGCTTTGCAGATCTGGTCAACCGAAGCTTCATCTCCTAAACGCCCAGGAAATAGAAACTGACCTAGTAGAATGAGCCGTAATTCTCTGAGGCGGAGTCTTACCCGACTCAACATAGCAAGATGAAATTAAAGATTTCAACCAAGATGCCAAAGAAATGGCAGAAGCTTTCTGGCCTTTTCTAGAACCGGAAAAGATAACAAATAGACTAAGAAGTCTTACGGAAAGATTTCGTAGCTTCAACATATATCAAAGCTCTAACAACATCCAAAGAATGCAACGATTTCTCCTTAGAATTCTTAGGATTAGGACATAATGAAGGAACCACAATTTCCCTACTAATGTTGTTGGAATTCACAACTTTAGGTAAAAATTCAAAAGAAGTTCGCAACACCCGCCTTTTCCTGATGAAAAATCAGAAAAGGAGACTCACAAGAAAGAGCAGATAAATCAGAAACTCTTCTGGCAGAAGAGATGGCCAAAAGGAACAAAACTTTCCAAGAAAGTAATTTAATGTCCAATGAATGCAAGGTTCAAAACGGAGGAGCTTGAAGAGCTCCCAGAACCAAATTCAAACTCCAAGGAGGAGAAATTGACTTAATGACGGTTTTATACGAACCAAAGCTTGTACAAAACAATGAATATCAGGAAGAATAGCAATCTTTCTGTGAAAAAGAACAGAAAGAGCGAGATTTGTCCTTTCAAAGAACTTGCGGACAAACCCCTTATCTAAACCATCCTGAAGAAAACTGTAAAATTCATCGGTATTCTAAAAGAATGCCAAGAAAAATGATGAGAAAGACACCAAGAAATATAAGTCTTCCAGACTCTATAATTATATCTCTCGAGATACAGATTTACGAGCCTGTAACATAGTATTAATCACAGAGTCAGAGAAACCTCTTTGACCAAGAATCAAGCGTTTCAATCTCCATACCTTTAAATTTAAGGATTTCAGATCCTGATGGAAAAAGGGACCTGTGACAGAAGGTCTGGTCTTAACGGAAGAGTCCACGGTGGCAAGAGGCCATCCGGACAAGATCCGCATACCAAAACCTGTGAGGCCATGCCGGAGCTACCAGCAGAACAAACGAGCATTCCTTCAGAATCTTGGAGATTACTCTTGGAAGAAGAACTAGAGGCGGAAAGATATAGGCAGGAATGATACTTCCAAGGAAATGATAATGCATCCACTGCCTCCGCCTGAGGATCCCGGATCTGGACAGATACCTGGGAAGTTTCTTGTTTAGATGGGACGCATCAGATCTATTTCTGGAAGTTCCACAATTGAAACAATCTGAAGATAATACCTCTGGGTGAGAGAGACATTCACCCGTGATGCAACGTTTGGCGACTGAGATAATCCGCTTCCCAATTGTCTATACCTGGGATATGAACCGCAGAGATTAGACAGGAGCTGGATTCGCGCCCAAACCAAAATTCGAGATACTTCTTTCATAGCCAGAGGACTGTGAGTCCCTCCTTGATGATTGATGTAAGCCACAGTTGTGACATTGTCTGTCTGAAAACAAATGACGACTTCTCTCTTCAGAAGAGGCCAAAACTGAAGAGCTCTTGAAAATTTCACGGAGTTTCCAAAATATTGATCGGTATCTCACCTCCTGAGATTCCCAAACTCCTTGTGCTGTCAGAGATCCCCACACAGCTCCCCCAACCCGTGAGAACTTGCATCTGTTGAAATTACAGTCCAGGTCGGAAGCACAAAAGAAGCCCCCTGAATTAAACGATGGTGATCTGTCCACCATGTTAGAGAGTGTCGAACAATCGGTTTTAAAGATATTGTTTGAGATATCTTCGTGTAATCCTTGCACCATTGCTTCAGCATACAGAGCTGAAGAGGGTCGCATGTGAAAACGAGCAAAGGGGATCGCGTCCGATGCAGCAGTCATAGACCTAGAATTTCCATGCATAAGGCTACCGAAGGGAATGATTGTGACTGAAGGTTCGACAAGCTGCAATCAATTTTAGACGTCTCTTGTCTGTTAAAGAGACAGAGTCCATGGACACTGAATCCTATCTGGAAACCCAGAAAGGTTACCCTTGTCTGAGGAATCAAAGAACTTTTTGGTAAATTGATCCTCCTAACCATGATCTTGAAGAAACAACACAAGTCGATTCGTATGAGATTCTGCTAAATGTGAAGACTGAGCAAGTACCAAGATATCGTCCAAATAAGGAAATACCACAATACCCTGTTCTCTGATTACAGAACAGAAGGGCACCGAGAACCCTTTGTAAAAATTCTTGGAGCTGTAGCTAGCCAAACGGCAGAGCCACAAACTGTAATGCTTGTCCAGAAAAGAGAATCTCAGGAACTGATAATGATCTGATGAATCGGAATATGCAGATATGCATCCTGTAAATCTATTGGACATATAAATTCCCCTTGCTGAAACAAAAGGCAAGATAGTCCTTACAGTTACCATTTTGAACGTTGGTATCCGTCACATAACGATTCAATATTTTTTAGATTCCAGAACTGGTCTGAAGGAGTTCTCCTTCTTTGGTACAATGAAGAGATTTGAATAAAACCCCATCCCCTGTATCCGGAACTGGAACTGGCATAATTACCTCCAGTCAACTCTAGATCTGAAACACATTTCAGAAATGCTTGAGCTTTTACTGGATTTACTGGGACACGGGAAAGAAAAAATCTCTTTGCAGGAGGTCTCATCTTGAACCAATCTCCTGTACCCCTTCTGAAACAATGTTCTGAATCCAAAGATTGTGAACAGAAAATTGATCCAAATTTCCTTGAAAAAACGTAACCTGCCCCCTACCAGCTGAGCTTGAATGAGGGCCGCACCTTCATGTGGACTTAGAAGCAGGCTTTGCCTTTACTAAGCTGGCTTGGATTTATTCCAGACTGGAGTATGGTTTCCAAACTGAAACTTGCTCCCTGAGGATGAAGGATCAGGCTTTTGTTCTTTGTGAAACGAAAGGAACGAAAACGATTATTAGCCCCTACTTTTACCTTTAGATTTTTTATCCTGTGGTAAAAAAGTTCCTTTCCCACCAGTAACAGTTGAAATGATGGAATCCAACTGAGAACCCAAATAATTTGTTACCCTGGAAAGAAATAGAAAGTAAAGTTGATTTAGAAAGCCATATCTGCATTCCAAGTTTTAAGCCATAAAGCTCTTCTAGCTAAAATAGCTAGAGACATAAACCTGACATCAACTCTGATAATATCAAAAATGGCATCACAGATTAAAATTATTAGCATGCTGTTGAAGAATAATAATATCATGAGAATCACGATGTGTTACTTGTTGCGCTAAAGTTTTCCAACCAAAAGTTGAAGCTGCAGCAACATCAGCCAAAGATATAGCAGGTCTAAGAAGATACCTGAACACAGATAAGCTTTTCTTAGAAAGGACTCTATTTTCTATCTAGAGGATCCTTAAACGAAGTACCATCTGACGATAGGAATAGTAGTAGCTTTAGCAAGGGTAGAAAACAGCCCCATCAACTTTAGGGATTTTGTCCCAAAATTCCAATCTGTCAGACGGACAGGATATAAATGCTTTAAAACGTTTATGAAGGAGTAAATGAATTACCCAATTTATCCCATTCTTTGGAAATTACTGCAGAAAATAGCAATTAGGAAACAGGAAAAACTTCTGGAATACACCACAGGAGCTTTTAATACCTTATCCAAACGGTTAGAATTAGTATCAAGAGGACCAGAATCCCTCTATTTCTAAAGCTATTAGTACTTCTTTAAGTAAAGAACAATTAAATTCCATTTTAAATAAATATGAGATTTATCAGCATCAACCTCAGAGACAGAATCCTCTGAACCAGAGGAGTCATCAGAATGATGATGTTCATTTAAAAATTCATCTGTAGGGAGAGAAGTTTTAAAAGATTTTTTACGTTTACTAGAAGGAGAAATAACAGACATAGCCTTCTTTATGGATTCAGAAACAAAATCTCTTATATTATCAGGAACATTCTGCACCTTAGATGTTGAAGGAACTGCAACAGGCAATGGTACTTTACTAAAGGAAATATTATCTGCTTTAACAAGTTTGTCATGACAATCAATACAAACAACAGCTGGAGAAATGGCTACCAAAAGTTTACAGCAGATGCACTTAGCTTTGGTAGATTCAGCACTTGACAGCGATTTTCCTGTAGTATCTTCTGACTCAGATGCAACGTGAGACATCTTGCAATATGTAAGAGAAAAAACAACATATATATAAAGCAAAATTGATCAATTTCCTTAAATGACAGTTTCAGGAATGGGAAAAAAATGCCAAGAACAAGCCTCTAGCAACCAGAAGCAATAAAAAATGAGACTTAAATAATTGAGGAGACTAAAGCGACGCCCATATTATTTGGCGCCTAAATGCTTTTGGCGCCAAAAATGACGCCACATCCGGAACGCCGACATTTTTGGCGCGAAATAACGTAAAAAAATGACGTAAGTTCCGGCGACACGTATGACGCCGGAAACGGAAATAGAATTTTGCGCCAAAAAAGTCCGCGCCAAAAGTGACGTAATAAAATGAAGCATTTTCAGCCCCCGCGAGCCTAATAGCCCACCGGGAAGAGTCAAATTTTTTAAGGTAAGAAAAAATGAATAAATCAAAAAAAGCATTATCCCAAATATGAAACTGACTGTCTGAAAATAAGGAAAGTTGAACATTCTGAGTCAAGGCAAATAAATGTTTGAATACATATATTTAGAACTTTATAAACAAAGTGCCCAACCATAGCTTGGAGTGTCACAGAAAATAAGACTTACTTACCCCAGGACACTCATCTACATATAGCAGATAGCCAAACCAGTACTGAAACGAGAATCAGCAGAGGTAATGGTATATATAAGAGTATATCGTCGATCTGAAAAGGGAGGTAAGAGATGAATCTCTACGACCGATAACAGAGAACCTATGAAATAGACCCCGTAGAAGGAGATCACTGCATTCAAATAGGCAATACTCTTCTCACATCCCTCTGACATTCACTGCACGCTGAGAGGAAAACCGGGCTCCAACTTGCTGCGGAGCGCATATCAACGTAGAATCTAGCACAAACTTACTTCACCACCTCCATCGGAGGCAAAGTTTGTAAAACTGAATTGTGGGTGTGGTGAGGGGTGTATTTATAGGCATTTTGAGGTTTGGGAAACTTTGCCCCTCCTGGTAGGAATGTATATCCCATACGTCACTAGCTCATTTCATGAAAGAAATGCTCTCTCTCCTGTATGAATTTTCTGATGATCAATGAGATGTGATTTTAGAGTAAAACATTTCCCACAGTCAGAACATGAAAATGCTCTCTCTCCTGTATGAATTTTCTGATGCGTAATAAGATTTGATTTCTGAGTAAAACATTTCCCACAGTCAGAACATGAAAATGCTCTCTCACCTGTATGAATTTTCTGATGACGAATAAGATGTGGTTTCCAAGTAAAACATTTCCCACAGTCAGAACATGAAAATGCTCTCTCTCCTGTATGACTTTTCTGATGATCAATAAGATATGGTTTCTGAGTAAAACATTTCCCACAGTCAGAACATGAAAATGCTCTCTCTCCTGTATGAATTTTCTGATGCGTAATAAGATTTGATTTCTGAGTAAAACATTTCCCACAGTCAGAACATGAAAATGCTCTCTCTCCTGTATGAATTTTCTGATGCATAATAAGATTTGATTTCTGAGTAAAACATTTACCACACTCAGAACATGAAAATGCTCTCTCACCTGTATGAATTTTCTGATGACGAATAAGATGTGGTTTCCAAGTAAAACATTTCCCACAGTCAGAACATGAAAATGCTCTCTCTCCTGTATGAATTTTCTGATGCGTAATAAGATACGACTTCCGAGTAAAACATTTCCCACATACAGAACATGACTTTTTTTTTTCTCCTGTATGAATTTTCTGATGAACAACAAGATTTCCTTTACGGTTAAAACATGTCCCACATATAGAACAGGAAAATGGATTTTCTCCTTTATGATCTTTCAGATGTCTATAAAGATGTGATTTCTTGAGAAAATATTTCCCACATTCAGAACATAAATTTCCCACTTGGCTTCTTTGATGAAGATTTAAAGAAGCATCTGCACTCTGATCATGACTAGGATTATTGTGGTTTGTGAATTCACCTGTCAATAAGAAAGACAACGGAAGTAACGTTATTTATTAATAAATAAATATCTAATCATGAGACATTTTAACTGTTCTAAGTTAGTGTATACTACAAAGGTAGGGGGCGTTCCGTAACCCCTACACCTTTACCCAGCTCCATGCTAAGGCTTAACAACAGTTTACTGGACATCAGTGACTATTTTTAAAGGACTCACAAATATACCATATACACCAATCACTGAACTAAATTAAAATTAATGTTGTAATTTTGTTCCTATTATTTTTCTTAAATGTATTATTTAGAGCCTTTTAAAATTGTGATCTCAGAAAATTTCAGTAATACAATTATTTTAGTCCCAAAACAAATCTTTATAACTACTTCTTGTGTGCTTGTAGTTAAAACAAGGATAACTCTAAAAAAACAAAAGAAAAGTAAAACGGCCCCATCATAAACATATAAGTATCACATCTACCGAAAAAATATTATCACCAACAAAGCTTACATTAACATAAGCGCATATTGGCATCAATATCTCCTGAGGGAAATGAACAGACGCCAGATATGATTGTATATATTTACTTACATATCAGTGAAACATTGAGGTTTGCCTAGGAAGGGGAACTCCTATGAGGTATGTGGTTGCACTATAGGCATTCACTGGTGTTTCAAACATTTGGTAGAGGAACTCTGGCACCAGTTGTTTAACTGTTTAGGACTTTTTGTAATGTTTTTTAAAAGGATTACAGGTTGTTTGAAAATAACAACATGTACCATTCTTTGTTCAGGGTATCATATGACACATATTAATTAGGTAGATCGTTGATTTGTCACACCTGTTTATCAGGTGCAGGGAGGAGCATATGGGCTCTGTATCAGGTTTTAAATCTAGAGCTTCCTTATTGTTAACAGATGCCTGAGTAAGCAGCTAGACAAGCTGAGAAACGCGTTGCAATCTGTTACCACTATTTCCACTATTGTTGTTTTTTTAACTTTATTGGGTGCACACTATACCCATTGTTTTTATAAGATTTTAATAAATATTTGTTGTATCTATTGGAAGCCTGAGCATCTATTGCTTCTCCCACCACCTGGAGTTCCTGTGTATTCCTGTTTATCTGATGGTCGGATCAGTGTTGCTGGACCACTGTGAGTCCCCAGCCTGCATCATTTAGCACACAGCCAAACCCTTGTGAGTATTATTTTAATACAATAATTGTCAGTTGTCAGCACCACTGCAATATTGCACTAGGAGGCGCCCTCTTTGTGATTTTTCTCACAGATTTTTGGATTTCTTTTTTGCCTATGAGAGGCACTGCCCGCACTTTGCATACCTGCACTTTAATCATAGTGAACAATCTTTTTGGACGTCATCTTACATCTGATCCTATTGACATTAAAGGACTCAGTTAAGGCACTAATATAAATTATATATACATCTGTATACATACTATTGTTATATATGTTATAATAATAACGTTTCTGTGCCATAATATATCTTAGCGCCCCCTGGAGCTGGATATGTAGGTATTACAGCAGTAGTTTTTAAATTAAAACTTACCTGTCAAATTTAAAAAAACTAAGTTTAAACTAACAATTAAAGTAATATAACTATTAAATTAATATTAAACTAACTACCAATTAAAAATAAAAATAAACTACCATTAAAAAAATCCTAACACTACTCTAAAAATTACAAAAAAATACTACTAAGTTACAAAAAATAACAAACACTAAATTACGGCAAATAACAAACATAATTATCCAAAATAAAAAAAGAATTACACCTAATCTAATAGCCCTATCAAAATAAAAAAGCCCGCCCAAAATAAAAAAAAACCCTAGCCTACAATAAACTACCAATGACCCTTAAAAGGGCCTTTTGTGGGGCATTGATCCAAAGATATTAGCTCTTTTACCTGTAAAAAAAATATATATAAAGACCCCCAACAGTAAAACCCACCACCCAACCATCCCCCCAAAATAAAAAACCTAAATCTAAAAAAGATAAGCTATCCATTGCCCTGAAAAGGGCATTTGTATGGACATTGCCCTAAAAGGGCATTTAGCTCTTTTACTGCCCAAACCTTAAAACTAAAAAAAAAAACATCCAAAAAAAAAACTTAAAAAGCCTAACATTAACCCCCGACGATCCACTTACAGTTTTTGAAGTCCCGCTTGAACAATCTTCATCCCAGCGGCGAAGTCCTCATCCAGGTGGCGAGAAGTCTTCATCCAGGTGGCCTCTTCAATCTTCACCCCGGCGGCAAAGTCCTCATCCAAGCGGAGAGAAGTATTCATCCAGGCGGCCTCTTCAATCTTCATCCAGACGGCCTCTTCAATCTTGATCCCGGTGGCGCAGAGCGGGTCCATCCTAAAGACATCCGAGGTGGAGCATCCTCTTCATATGGTCACCGCCGTACACTGAATCTTTAATGCAAGGTACACAATTCAAGATGGCGTCCCTTGCATTCCTATTGGCTGAAAATTTTGAATCAGCCAACAGGAATTAGAGCTGCTAAAAAGAAAATGTAATTGTATCAAAAACTTATGCTTACCTGATAAATGTACAGGGAGTGCAGAATTATTAGGCAAATGAGTATTTTGACCACATCATCCTCTTTATGCATGTTGTCTTACTCCAAGCTGTATAGGCTCGAAAGCCTACTACCAATTAAACATATTAGGTGATGTGCATCTCTGTAATGAGAAGGGGTGTGGTCTAATGACATCAACACCCTATATCAGGTGTGCATAATTATTAGGCAACTTCCTTTCCTTTGGCAAAATGGGTCAAAAGAAGGACTTGACAGGCTCAGAAAAGTCAAAAATAGTGAGATATCTTGCAGAGGGATGCAGCACTCTTAAAATTGCAAAGCTTCTGAAGCGTGATCATCGAACAATCAAGCGTTTCATTCAAAATAGTCAACAGGGTCGCAAGAAGCGTGTGGAAAAACCAAGGCGCAAAATAACTGCCCATGAACTGAGAAAAGTCAAGCGTGCAGCTGCCAAGATGCCACTTGCCACCAGTTTGGCCATATTTCAGAGCTGCAACATCACTGGAGTGCCCAAAAGCACAAGGTGTGCAATACTCGGAGACATGGCCAAGGTAAGAAAGGCTGAAAGACGACCACCACTGAACAAGACACACAAGCTGAAACGTCAAGACTGGGCCAAGAAATATCTCAAGACTGATTTTTCTAAGGTTTTATGGACTGATGAAATGAGAGTGAGTCTTGATGGGCCAGATGGATGGGCCCGTGGCTGGATTGGTAAATGGCAGAGAGCTCCAGTCCGACTCAGACGCCAGCATGGTGGAGGTGGAGTACAGGTTTGGGCTGGTATCATCAAAGATGAGCTTGTGGGGCCTTTTCGGGTTGAGGATGGAGTCAAGCTCAACTCCCAGTCCTACTACCAGTTTCTGGAAGACACCTTCGTCAAGTAGTGGAACAGGAAGAAGTCTGCATCCTTCAAGAAAAACATGATTTTCATGCAGGACAATGCTCCATCACACGCGTCCAAGTACTCCACAGCGTGGCTGGCAAGAAAGGGTATAAAAGAAGAAAATCTAATGACATGGCCTCCTTGTTCACCTGATCTGAACCCCATTGAGAACCTGTGGTCCATCATCAAATGTGAGATTTACAAGGAGGGAAAACAGTACACCTCTCTGAACAGTGTCTGGGAGGCTGTGGTTGCTGCTGCACGCAATGTTGATGAACAGATCAAAACACTGACAGAATCCATGGATGGCAGACTTTTGAGTGTCCTTGCAAAGAAAGGTGGCTATATTGGTCACTGATTTGTTTGTTTTGTTTTTGAATGTCAGAAATGTATATTTGTGAATGTTGAGATGTTATATTGGTTTCACTGGTAAAAATAAATAATTGAAATGGGTATATATTTGTTTTTTGTTAAGTTGCCTAATAATTATGCACAGTAATAGTCACCTGCACACACAGATATCCCCCTAAAATAGCTATAACTAAAAACAAACTAAAAACTACTTCCAAAACTATTCAGCTTTGATATTAATGAGTTTTTTGGGTTCATTGAGAACATGGTTGTTGTTCAATAATAAAATTAATCCTCAAAAATACAACTTGCCTAATAATTCTGCACTCCCTGTATTTCTTTTTTGACACAATGAGTCCACGGATCATCTTAATTACTAACGGGATATTCACCTCCTGGTCAGCAGGAGGCGGCAAAGAGCACCACAGCAGAGCTGTTAAATAGCTCCTCCCTTCCCTCCCACTCCAGTCATTCGACCGAAGTTAAGGAAAGAAAGGAAAAGCCTAGGTGCAGAGGTGCCTGACGTTTACAAAAATCAAAAACCTGTCTTACAAGAACAGGGTGGGCCGTGGACTCATCGTGTGAAAAAAGAAATACATTTATCAGGTAAGCATGAATTTTCTTTTCTTTTTTTTAAGACACGATGAGTCCACGGATCATCTTAATTACTAATAGGATCCAATACCAAAGCTAGAGTACACAGATGATACGGAAGGGACAAGACAGGGAACCTAAACGGAAGGCTTGAAGAACCTTTCTCCCAAAAGCAGCCTCAGCCGAGGCAAAAGTGTCAAATTTATAGAATTTTGAAAAAGTGTGCAGAGAGGACCAAGTTGCAGCCTTGCAATTCTGTTCCACAGAAGCTTTATTTTTGAATGCCCATGAGGAAGCAACAGCCCTTGTGGAATGAGCCATAACTCTCTCAAGAGGCTGCTGTCTCATAAGCAAAACGTATGATACTCTTCAGCCAAAGAGAAAGAGAAGTTGCTGTAGCTTTCTGTCCCTTACGTTTTCCTGAAAAAATGACAAACAAAGAAGACGACTGACGAAAGTCCTTAGTTGCCTGCAAGTAAAACTTTAAAGCACGGCCCACGTCCAAATTGTGTAGAAGACGTTCCTTCTGAGAAGAAGGATTAGGACACAAAGAAGGAACAACAATCTCCTGATTAATGTTCCTGTTAGAAACAACCTTAGGAAGAAATCCTAACTTAGTACGTAAAACTACCTTATCTGAATGGAAAATAAGGTAAGGAGACTTGTACTGTAACGCAGAGAGCTCTGATACTCTATGAGCATAGGAAATAGAAACAAGAAATAAAACCTTCCAAGATAACAACTTGATATCTAAGGAATGCTTTGTAGGTAACCCCCTCAACAATCTACAACCACTCCTAGATATTATTAACAATTTTGGGACCTTTTCGGGCTATAAGATCAATATCGATAAGTCCGAAGTTACCTGGTTGCAGAATGCCCACAAAACTACATTGACAGACACAGGTCTCAAGGTTTACGGAGGGCCTTTTCAAATATCTAGGGATATGGATACATGTCAACCCTTCTAAGTTGTACCACCTCAATTTTAGTGACATTATTGCTAACATCAAACAAATGCTCCTGAGCTGGGCGAGGCTTCCCCTCTCCCTCTCTGGCAGGGTTCACCTTTTTAAAATGGTTGATCTATATAATGTGGAACAACTGGGCTGCCCTGTCTAAGATCACATTGGATTGGCTTGTGGGCAACAATCACTTTATCATCCCTAACCTAGAGACTAGCCTCATTAAACCAATACATTTGGCATTTCTGCCTCATGCAAACTTCAACTCTCTTCCCCCGTGTATACAATCCCATATATTATTTAGGGATCCCCTGAGGGCATGGTCCAAGAATTGTAAACTATGGGGGGTGCAGAACTCAGTGAGCAAATATTTACCGATTAAAGACAACTTACACTTCCTTCCAGGATACACGACAGAGGTGTTTGCTGTATGGAAACGAAAACATCTCACTAAGCTTCACCAACTCTTCAACCCACTAACTTTAGCAAATACATCTTTTCAGGAATTGCAAAATGTGTATGGTCTCCCTAACTCACACAGGTTTGCGTACTTTCAGTGTAGACATTACCTATACCAGTTGATTTCAGATAAGCTGTTAACTAACGAACCCTCTAACATTGAAAAGGTATGCGCATTAGCCAAGCAAGGATCTTACAAAATCTCCTACATATATGATCTTTTCCTTAAGACATTTTGAGGAATCTACTGTACAGGGG